>NC_089323.1:14359339-14551839 GCF_036669915.1 Pocillopora verrucosa | reverse complement strand
CTTTTCTTACTAGGTATTTGTCAAAATTGCACCGACGCAGAAATAAATCAAGCCCGTGTTTTTCAAAAAATGTCACTTGCGATTGTTAGCTAAATGTATACAGCGATGGAAAAATAACATCCGGCTTTGTAAGATGTCTTTGTTTCACACTTTGAACTCGAAAAGCTAAATCAACAAAAACACATCTTTTGACCGCCATGCTAACATTAGTTTTCATTGTGTCTTATTCTGGCGTCATATATGGCTGAAATACAGCTATTACACAAGGCTGGACCAGCAAAGTGTAGTTTGGCTCTGAAAGAAAGAAGTTTGCAGGTAGGGCATAACTTATGTCTTATGGGACTTTTTAAATTTACCTGGTATTATTTAAACAAATGTTGATTTTGTCTTCTTAATAAATGTTTTGGATGTCTTTTAATGTCAACAATATCTTTTTTTTTAACCTGTAATGTTTTAAAAGTAAATGTAATATTTCAGCTGCGAAAGCCTTCATTAAATGTCCCTTGAGGCCATATTTACAATTAAAGGAAAAAGGATGTCAATGTGTATTTGTAACTTTCCAGTTTTTATCGGTTTTACGATTAAAACTACTATCAGCATTGAAACTGAAGGGATTTGTTCATGGATGGTTAAAAAATCTTGTCTAAATTTTTAATTAAAGTTTAGATGAGCCGCAAACTATGGTTTTCATCAAATCACGACTTGATAGCGATTACTGCTAATAATTAAAGGTTACATCGAGGATCCTGAGAATTATGAAAAAAATCCAATCTTTAATTTATAACTGACAAATTTGTAACGTATTGCCAGTATCAGCTGTGGGTGAAAAAAGAAACTTGTAATGGAGTTTTTGTTTTGAGGCCGATAGATGAGTGTTAATGTGATGGAGCTGTAAGAAATTTTAATCGAGGTGTTATCAATAAAAAGAACATTTTATTTAGGAAAAACTGTCCACTTTTAGCGGAAAAAGGAATGCAAAACATGAATTTTTCATGATGTTTTCGTTGTGATTTATCTAAAAACAAATATCACCCGAGCGAAAATCATTTTCTTGTTAACCCTATAAACAAACTCAGCAGTGAAAACGTCGACAATGAGAACAATGACACGGCAAAAGCCTTTTATATTTTTTGTAAATACCGACTTTAAAAGCAATACGAGCTTTTAATTGGCTATGCTAAGAGACGGCCATGGTTAAAAACTTGACAAAACATATTTATTTCTGTGATATGTAATATCTAACCTTAACTAGAGGAAGATGAAAATTGGCGTCTGGTTGATCATCAGCACATTGTGGTTGCTTTTGCAATACGCAAGCTCCCAGTTTGCAATTAAGTTTCCTATTTTTTTCCTTGAAAGAGATATAATGATGATATCGAAGCGTTATGCGGTTTATGAATTCTGTATTATTGACTTTCTTTTCCCTTTTTTATTTTTTTTTTAATTCTCTAACAAAGAAAATTTGGAATTGCAGACATGGCCTATCAAAGCGACTATCACATCAAATTCCCGGAACGCGTTGATGGCAGGCGGGAAAAAAGGGATTTGTCAACATCTGAAAAGGTTTTTTAATTTTTGTGCTTATGGCGAAGCCAAGCAACTAGCAGAAAAGCAGAATTTAAATTTATATATATATATTTATATATATATATATATATTGATTTCTTTTTAAATGCATTTTTAACGCGGAACGGAACAATTTTTGATTTAAAACGTTCTTCTAGGAATTAATTCCACTTTTGGCTCCTATAAATCACTGTCGTCAACCAAGATTAACTGTTAATTATGCCAGCTCGGCAGACCTGGATGATGATGTTACTTTGTTTCAGGGAGGTTACGTGGATGACGCCTCCTATCGACTGAATACCGCTGACAAGGACTGGACCCTAGATATAAAACGAAATAAGTATGTTTGGTTTCATCATACAACTGACTTTTGACTAAAGTCTACTAATTTTCTCTGTTTAAGGGGAAATTGTTTGCATGTTGTAGGTTCACCTAAGCATTGATAAAAAAAACCTGATCATTTCCGTCTTGTAAGTGTTCTGGTTATCTCTTTTACCCGGTAAAGCGACTTCGTGACTTCAAATTTTTGAGAAAATCAACCACTAATGGGATATTAGCGAGAAATGCTAACCAGTAACCAGGTTTTTCCCTCTTTCTTGATAAGAGATGCAGAATCAAACGTTACAAAAAGTGACACTGGTCTCTAAAATCCAATTATTGGGTTATGATTCATTTATTTTTCTTCTTATTCTTTGTGATAGAGATAACGAGTCGTTTTGTTTTTCTTTGTTCATCTGATAGAGATCTTGTTTCTCCATCATTTATCGTTCGCACATTTGCTAGTGATAGTTCAGAAGTTATTCAAGAGGTAATTTTTAAAAAAACTAAGATTTTTTTAGCATTTTTCAGAGCATTGTTAAATCAAGTGTCGAAAGTAATCTGAGATTGCATTGTTTTTTCTATATTTCGCTCTGTGAGTGGTCTAGAAAACTAGCGCCACCGTGTCAACCAATCAGATGCACTCCTTGTTGGCTCAAAAGTTTTTATTATAAGTTTGTTTATCTTCATGAATATGCAATTCGACTTAAATTGGCATTAGCATGTTAAAAAAGTTTACCACAGGAATACCAGCAAACCAAGCTACCTGGCAACCAAATGTGGTGCATGACGACTGGCTTTTGAAAAGTTTAAAGCTCTTGCCTGAGATTTAGAGTTTTACATTCCCTAACTGCCACCACTCCCTCCTTCCACTGTTGATCTGTGAATGCATATATGCATAATCTCTAGAGTTTGATGATTTGGTTTTATCAAGTGAGTTGATAATGTAAACTGGCCACCGTAAAGTGTTCATCAGTTTCTAAGGTACATTGGCCAATTTAAATTATCAACTCAGTTGATAAAACCAAATTGCCCATGGCCCCACAGTTTTTATATAATCTTACCCTTTTCATTTCTAAAATTTTTCGGTTTATACCCAAATCCTAACGCGAATGTTAAGGATGAAGAGGCCCCACACGAAATTGAAGTGACCAACTCATATTTACTAAGCTGCGTTTTGTATGGTGCATAATCACTGTGTTGTCTTTTATCTATTAGCAAATTGTTTTTCACAAGAGAATCGCCGACGAAATCTATCGTGGACATATAAAGTTTTTTCTGTCCGCGTTTAAGTTATTAAATGCTACACTCGTTAACCCGGTTCACCTTGAACATTTTGTATCTTTTTTTAAATCTTTTTCAGGGAGGTCCTGGTCATTGTCATTATCAAGGGTCCATCCGAGGCCTAGCAGATTCAACCGTTGTGTTAAACACTTGTTCAGGACTGAGGTATTAAAAAAGCCCTCATTCATGAAAAATATTCCCGAGGTGCCTCGTAAAAATAGCTCAGCTTGTTACGCGATTTACTGAAACGCTGAGACAAATCGATAAAATAGTTGGGCAGTGTAATCGTCTCGATCGGTATGGCGTGTGAAAGAACTGTTCTCAGTGTCAGCATCAGATTCAAATAATTTTATAATGACGTACGCACTGGTTATCGAAACATTAACCGCTTTAAATAAAAACAGTCGATATCTTCGTATCAATCCTCAGTACTGGAATGGCTGGCCTTGTCTAAGAACTGAGTTTCTGGGATGCTCAGCTGGTGAAGGTAAATGTCATGTCATATTGTAGGGAAAAAATTTTTAATTTGATTTCTGGCCAGATTTGACCGCGCTTTGACATAAGTTAAATTTACTTTATTTGCTTGTAACGGTTCAGAATTCTTCGTTCATTGCTGCAAATTGTTTTGAAAAATAATCAGGATGTCAATTAATCAGAAGACAACACTCATGCACATGGCTTTATTGTTATTAAAGGCAAAATGTTTAATTTTGTTTCCAGTTGTAGGAAAAACGTTTCTTAGAATAGGGTTGGGAAACATACAAACCAGTGGAAAAATTGAGAGCCAAATTGAGACTTTCAACAAAAGTCACTACAAGAATTCAGTAACTCTGTGGTACTTTTGGAAATTTTGATTAAAAAGTCCTCCTTAAACATTTGAGGAAATTGAAACAGTAACAGATAATGGATAATGTTAATTTATCGTTAATGATTCTGGCAACAATGCAAACAGGTATTTGGGGTGAAATCGTTTGTATTGCTTTGGCTTTGCGTTTACAGATTAATACTAACCTCATAAAACTCTCACTTATTTAGTTTAAAGCTAATTTGTTTTGTTTCCACAGTTAGTCCAACTGCCGCAACTCCTCTTAAGTCATACGGTCTGGATCTTTGTCTCACGTCATCAAACCAGTCTTGCTCGCCAAATGACAACGACCGCTTAATATACAGACCTGGAGGTCTGTGTTCAGAAAGTCGTTTCCAATTAACTCTTAATGCAGACGGGGTGTTACGTCATAATTGCAGTGGTAAAGTAGTGTGTCCTGAAAATGGCGGCACTGGAGAACATGAAAGGCCAGAAATAGTTTCACAGTCTCCATGTGTTTGAGTTTGTGAGTGATTTGCGTGCAGTTGAAGAAGTTCAAAAACGAGGTAGTGATGACATGTCCCGGAGTACGTATTGTAGAACTGTTTTTAGAAGTTTTAAATTTAAATTTTCCAAGGCATTGTAAGTCGCAGTTGAAAATTTTTAAAGAAGTATTATTTATCACTTTTTATTACTTATTTATTACTTTTATCTGTTTTTTAATCATTTTCATTTATTAGTTATTATGGTTATTATTATTCATCATTAATTTCCGGCTGTTCATTACAGTTCTTTTACTATAGGGTTTCCAAATCCCTTTTGAAGCTTTATGGCATGGGAAAAATTATGTCTAGAAGCATTTTTTGAGCAAAAGGCGCATAATGTTCGGTTTCAACCCTTTTTCACCCTTCCCGTATAATTCACCGTCACAAAATAAGGAAGAAAATTGAATTAGATAGGGACAGAAAGCCTAAGAGCTGCTGTCGAAATTTCCAAAGGCTTTGTTTCTTTGCTCCTTTGATGTAAAATATATATGCATCGCTCATAACCTTTTTGATGAAAAAAAGAAAAGGCAGATCTATTTTATATACATTGCAGAATGCAAAGTTATTGAAACTTGAGTTGATTGGCTGTCAGTAGTTTGATTATTTACAGAGACACAATTTTTTTGAACAAGATTGTACCTTTATCACCGCCAGTGGGGATGGAACTCAAAATCAAAAAAGTTAAATTAACTTCAAGACTTTTTTTTTAACGATCATTTCAGAGAAAATTAAAGATGAAAAAAGCCTTTTTTGCGAATTTTATAATTTTATCGCCGATTCTTTGTTTTTTTTTTTAACGTCCTGTGGATAAATAAATTATTGGTACTGAACAAGATCCAGTATTAGGGCAATTAAATTGTGACATAACAAAACAGAGTTAATCAAATGGAAATGTAGAACTTTGTCTGGCACTGACTTTCTCTCCAAACGAAAGGCTCTAAGATTTAACCTCCAATATGAATAATTTATCTCAGGTGAGAGTCAGCGGTTCGGTGAATGTAGCAACTGGAGATGTGAGAGTAAATGGAGAGGTTGTCCCAGACGCCGATAAAACAAATCACGTGATGGTGAGACCAAAATCACGCGGCGCAACTACAGGGCGTACCATCGTGTTTAAACAGCTGTCCAAAGGGTTCACCAAAGGTGTAAAACTTACTCGATAGTTGCCTTGATGGCATATACATTTTTCTTCCTCTGGACTGATAATAAAACTCTCTGAATGAATAAAACGATGCCGAGCGAAGTTAAATTTGCTAAAGAGTTGTAGAGTGCTTGTCACATAAATGTAAAGCTGAATAGTAGAATGGAAACCAAAAAATTCAAAAGAGGTAAGACTCTCAACGCTTGCAAAGACTTAGTATCTTTCGACGTTGTTTCGCTCTTCACTAAAATCCCAGTTGATTTTGCCGTTAAGGTTGCGGAGGAGAGACTCGGAGAGGATGCCTCCCAAGGACGAAGAACTTCTTTGCCTGTGGAGGATATTATTAATCTGCTGTCTTTTTGCCTCAAAACCACGCAATTTGCATACAACGGCACCTACTATCAACAGGGTTTTGATAAAGCTATGGGTTCGCCCGTCTCTGCTGTCATTGCCAACACGGTAATGGAAGACGTAGAACAAAGGGCCTCAGCCAATTTACCGGTTAAACCCTTTTTCTGGAAACGTTATGTCGATGATGTTATCTCTGCGGTATCCGGAAATGAAGCGGGGCGCCTAGTATCACATTTGAATTCAGTAGAGCCTTCCATCCAATTTACCCTCGAGCGTGAAAAGGATAGACATTTGCCCTTTCTTGATTTAAATGTGTCCAGAGGGGTTCAGGGGAATTTAGAGGCAAACTCTACTCAGGAGGGCTGACTGTTTACCATCTTCATTCGATTCGAAAGCTGAGGAGAGGAAATATGTTTATTTGATCACATAAACTACGGTGTTATTCAAGGATTTCCAGCCCTGAGAAACTCTGTAACAGCACACGTTAAAAAAAATCTTATTTTTCACGTGTGTTTGATATCGCCAATCAGCTGCTGACACGTCACTCGCCTTTCGCGCCACTCGGTCTGGTTGATGAATGAACGGCGAAGCCCTCACCATTCTCAATCTAAGGTCGTTTATCGAAATTTTTGCGGATCATGGCCGCTAAAACATTGAAAATCCGTATCGTTCACAGACAGTGACGTTTAAACTTTCTTAGAAAAGGAAGAAAACTAAAATACGGAAAGAAAAACCGAAAGTTACGTATTCAGTGGCTTTGGTAATGGCATTTCTCGCGGCTGAGAACGAAAGTCGACTGCTGGAAGACTTGCCATAGGCCGATTTTGGCCGTGTACCTAAAAGATTTCTTCTGTCGGTAAGGACCAAGTCAATAGTCAATAACTGAGAGTTTTGTGTATCGAAAATTACGCCCATCGTTTGTTTTTGTATTGTTTGAACGCTTTTTTCATCTTGCCAACGCCAACGCACTTTACGATTTTTATTCGGAGATTGTCGATCCTTTTACTTTCGTTCATTAATGAAGTTGACTTTTCTTGTCGGTAAAGGGCTGTTGTGTTTATATGATAAACAAAATAATACATGGCTGCTTGTGGATACGAAATTTCTCTGTAAAGAAGTTTCTAAACATCAGCTCAGAAACTCTTTACGGAGGCCAATTCCTTAAACTCACTGATATTCAATTTCCAAGTCTCCCCGGCTTCATATACAAAGAAATAAACGAGGGCAACACGGATCCTGCAACGGCGTCTGTCGAGCCTGTGCTACCTGAACAGCGGTCGAGTTTGTCCTTAAATTTTGTCTTTGACTAAGTCCCGCCATTTTTCGATTGCCCGCTTTTTCGCTCATTTCCATTAAGAACCTCTCACGAACAGGCTACATATCTATATGTCTATCTTAGAACTGAGCAAAAATATTTACTTATTGACTAAGTGAGAAACTGGACGGGAAATGTTTGGCCCGAGGTCATGAAGTACCAGCTTCGCGGCCGGCTCAGTCCATTCCGGTTTCAAACCAAATAACGCTATTTTTAGCATTTACCCCACGATTTTTTTTCAATATTTACTGAGACGAAAATCTGCATCGTCCAAAGTAAAGTTTCAGCAACAAATTTCATTCTTTTCTTTACTCGCGCGGTTAGGTGCAATATAGGCGTGGGTTTCATCACCTTTGGGAGAACATGTTTTGCTGGTGTAAATGGAGTATAAGTGACCTAAGGTAGACTATGTGTAAACAAGGAAAATAATAAAGCGCAGTTATTCATTTCAAACACTTCAAGAAGTATAGAATTTAAGAATTGAGTTTGCAACAGAAGTTCGAATTCAGATGTTAGCAAAAGTTTCAAGAAAGTCTTTTTACCTAAGAGCAGATGTTTATTTAGAAGTTAGATCAACGTAAGTCAATTCTAGCTGTTTGAACAGAGTTTTGGAACAATTGAATAAAGGGGGTAAGTTTCTATAGAAACTGTGGTGCTGCGTTGGTGGGAGAGTATAGCAGGTAATTTAGTGTTAACAACCGAGTCAAAACGTAAATTGGCCACCGTAAATAGTAAAAAAAGCTGACGTTTTGAGCGTTGGCCTGACGAAGGGCTAACGCTCGAAACGTCAGCTTTCTCACTTTTTACGGTGACCGATTTACGTTTTCAACTAAGTTGTTAACACTAAATTATTTGGAACAATTGGTTACCGAAAGCGTAGTCACAAACATTTTTGCTATAAATTACTGACGACTTCTTGCTTGAGAGCAGATCCTCAGAGTGACCTCATGAAATTTAAATGATCCCATTAAAACTAAATGCACTCCCTTCAACTAAAATTTAAAACATTTACCCTCTTGCTAAAGACAGCCGGAACCAAGACAAAGCTCTCTTTTTAGAGTAGAAAAAAGCCATAGTACGATGTATGAAAGATGGAATCTCCGATAGATTCCTGAAATAATTATGAAATGTGAATAAAGAGTAGGGCCCAAAGATGTTCCTATAACATGAGCTAATTAAACGTACATGGATTCCTTCGGTAACAAAGGGGAAAAATCTGATTGGCTGGAAATTGTGCGTGGAGGAAGGGATCAGAGATCAGGGATTTTTTAAGACCTCTCACCGCCGTCTGGGTTTAACTTGCTCAGGCTGAAGTGTTCGGGTCTCGCCTTGGGGCACAGCCACCAACTGTACCATCGGCAGATGCTTATGAAAAAAATGTTCATATGAAACCCCTGAGGGATTAAAACATAGTCAAGCGGAAAAAGGCTTCATCTGGAGCAGTGAGCTGTGGTACCTGGCATCCATATCATAAATTAGTCAACGTTTATTCTCGCTTTGATTCTTAGAGCATGGGCTGTCTCATTAAATTTAAATGCTTTTTTTCTCGAAAAGCAAAAAACTATTGTGTCAGTATTCATCCGACCAGCTAGAGGGTGGAACTATGACCGTGAAATAATTTTGCTATAAATAAGGGTGTAAAGCATGAGTGTTTTATGAAAATTAAGTTTTCACTGAGGATCAAACATCACAGAGGGACTGTCAGGAACAAAAGGTAGGTTTATTTCAGGTAAGGAAAGTGTTCAAATTACAACTGTATACAAAATAGAACATTAGGTGAAGTGCTATGCCAGTGATATTCATGGTTATTATATCAAGTTCGGAGAAAACTCGAGCTTCATATCTGAGAACTGCAAATGTAACCCAGAAAAAAACATTTGCCTCATTCTTGTTTAAGCGTTTTTATACTCATAGGACTGGTTAGATTTGGTCTTATGGAAGGCTGAGATATGTAGCGGGCTTAAGTGTAATTTGTTTCCTTGTGTCAATTTTTTAACTAATCCTTTGTTCAGTTTTTCTCGCGAAACTTAAACGCATCATCATCATTGCAACGTTAAATGGTCCAATTTACTTTTAAAAAAAAATTACGATATATATATTTGTTTTATTCTATATTTATGTTTACTATTTTCGTACAGGAGAATGTTACGTCTTGCCCTCTCTGCGATCTTTGTCCTTCCTCTCTTAAAACCCATCGAGGGAGCCGCAGGTAACAGTTTAAAAGTCAATCGACTTAGTTCATCCATAAGTGTATTTTAACTTAGCTCGAGCCACTTCGCTTGTCGTGAATTATTATTCAAGTATCCATCGTTTGCAACTAATCGAGTAAGTTTTGAAGATCCCTAAATCATTGATTTCCTCTCGGTTTCGCTTTCAGGAATCTTCTCTATTTAATTAAAGCGGTCAAATTTCCCATGTCGTAAATAGGCATTAATGTGTTATGGAGAGCTTGGTTATAGATTAAGGGGGAAAAAACGTCTTTTAAACATTTTTTAAGAACTAAGAGCATATATCAAACTCTGTTCGGGAACTATGGTATATAAGATAGATCACGGTGTGTTCTTAAGAGATATAATGGGCCAATCTTCATTTTTGCCTGTGCTAGTAATAATCACGCGCGTACTTGGAAAAAATTTTTTGATGTATAATTCATAATGGTAATAGGACCGGGTGGAGTCCAATTCGGTCTGTAGTCATACGAGGGATTTACAAAATCGGACGACCGCGAAGCGGGAGTCCGATTTGTCAATCACGAGTGACTGAATTGGATGACACGAAGTCCTGTTGCCAATTAATCACAACCATAACAATTTCCCCCCCAAAAAGATACATTTAGGGCAAATATCTCCAGTAAGGACGATGTCTAAAGCAAAAAATTTGGAAATTTCCCAGTTTTCTCTTCAGGGTAAGTGGTTGTTGCAATGGTTATTGTGATCCATTCTGTGATTCGTGGATTTAGCTGAGTGGACTTATTAAGATTGGCTGCTTCAACTATCCGATTGCAATTGTTCGATTACAGCCAACTGTCCGATTACAGTTGTACAGGGTGATTAGTCAAATATAAATCAGCTGATGCACCAATCACATTTGAGGAAATTGTGATGGTTATGATTAATGGGAAAATCACGCAATCTCAAACGACATCGACGCAAAACGTTCCTCGA
This sequence comes from Pocillopora verrucosa, assembly GCF_036669915.1. Taxonomy (NCBI): domain Eukaryota; kingdom Metazoa; phylum Cnidaria; class Anthozoa; order Scleractinia; family Pocilloporidae; genus Pocillopora; species Pocillopora verrucosa. Next base: position 14,541,350 of record NC_089323.1, on the reverse strand, counting down.
GTTGTGCTTTCAAGGTCATAGTTTGTATCCTTGAGTACGGGCTTCATGCACGCTTTTAGCTATATCCCTCTTTTCTTTCTGATATTTCTTTTTATTTAATTCTTTTCATTTAAAGGGGATAATTTGTACCCGTAGATTATGCAATACAAATTATAGGCCACCGTGCTCCCTCATGAGCAAAAGACCATCGTACTTGTTTACATAATTCCGTAAATTTTTATTGATAAGCAATTTAGAGAGTTAAATATTTACTAATGACCAAAGTTTACATTTCACTTGAAAAACCGATTTGCAAGAATGGTGCGATGTTTATTTGCTTACCTATTTTTGACTTTTCCCGCGCAATCTTCAAAGAGCCATGACTTATGTTATTGTCACGAGATGTCTAGGAGACTTAGTTACAAAGCCAGACAAAAATAATAACAACGAAGCCAGCCTTGAAACCGACGAAAGTCCGAAACCAGTTATATTTAACGAAAATGACACTGACAAGATTTATCATGAAGACATTTTCATGGTATTTTAAAGAAGAAAAAATACCCGATTGAAGAATTTCAATTGATCTTCCTAAACGATGAGATGTAAAAATCTCGGGACTGCTCTCTGCTCTTCGAAAGAATAATTATTGTGTTAACGAATTTTGACTCATCTTTTCCAATCAAGAGTATTCATTTGAGGCCGCCTCTGATATTGATGCCTTCAGTGTCCCAGCAACATCGGCACTTGCGCTATCGTCTGTACGGTATAAAGATGGATCACATTCAATGAAGTGGACTTGGGCCAGTGGAGATACAATGACACATACCTTCTCCCCAGCAGTAAGTTTTAACCCTTTGCACCCTAACATCAGTATGTATTTTCTCCATACTCTCCTCTTTACATTTTTCAAGGTAGTGACAAGGAGAATTTGATTAAAAATCAGGAGCCTCTTAGGCTTGCAATCATTTCCTTTACTCTCATGATCTTAACGAATGATTCAGGAGTGTTGCAACATGGAGAAATTAGATACTGGTCACTTTGGGTATAAAGCATTATTGCCCTTTCTTTTAACTTTCCAGATTTATTTATTTATTTACATATACTAAACATATATTTAAAATTTAGCCTTAAATCTTCAACTAAGGAAAATAATTTAACATGTTTTACAAACTTATTTTGTCAATCTTAGCAACCCCCATCCCACCCCCCAAATCAACTAGTGATGAAAATGCAATTTGTTATCTAGTGAAAGATACACTGAAAATATTGGTGCATAGTAAGTAAACAGAACCAATTTTAAAGCTTCAAATGTATGCTAGGTTTGTGTAAAAGTGTCTCTGTGATGTGTTAATTAAAAATAACTGAGATCATAAATTAACTGCAACATACATTTCAGATTTCAGGAAGAGAGCTTCGAAGGGGAGGGATTCAGCTGTGGCTTTACAACAATAATCCACGCGCAGGAGAGAGCTTGGCTGTCTCTTTCCAAAATACTGCATCCACCACTGTTACTGTATCACAGTTCAATATTAAGCTGAATTTTAAGGTAAGGGGTAACGTTGCAAAACACCTGTTAAATTCCTGTGATCCAATTCAATTTTGCAATTGTGCAGAAGATTGCCTTTGTACACCTTGATGATGTGTGCAAGCATACTTTGAAGTGTAGCAGAGGTATCTTCTATCAATGCGGCATTTACAACTACGGCATTGGAAATGTTTTATGACAGTAATGTAAAACATTGAATTTTTCTCATATTTGAAGTATGATCATGTATTATTGTATCACTTAGCTCTTATGTGAGCTGTGATTAGTTAATTTAGTTGGCCATATTTCTCTCTGACCTGCTAAATTTAAGAGTTTGTTTGACTTGAAATGTTTCCCCTCTATTTGAACTCAGAGATATAGTAAATAACTTATTGACCTCATTTTCTTGGACTGCTCTGTAAGTTACAGAACCTTGGTTTTTTCAGCCTATTGCGGGCTATAAATCTGAGCTGAAAAAACTTGGTTGGTATCATAGTGTACAGTCCATAGAGTTGTTTATTAAGGGGTATCTATGGATTACTTGTTGATGGTGTTAACAAGTATTATGGCAAAATGCTATAGTAATACACTTTACTGATAGCTTTGGGGGATGGTTATTTCAAAGATAAGGACAGAGAAAGACAGCAATCTCCTTAGAATCAAGGAGGTTACTGAGTCAACCAAACCACAGCCCACATCTAAACATCTGTCAACACGACACCAGAATGCTTGTGTATAGAATGACTACTTATCCAAACTTTTGGGGGTAGAAAAGAAGTAGGAAGTGAAACAAAGAAAGCAATGGAGCAAAGCAGCAATTGAAAGTAATTTGAGTAAAATCATGGGCATAACAGAAGTTCAATAACTTTTTCCAAAAGCTGCTGTTGATAATATAATAGGCAGCTGTGCCTGGAAAAGGGTTGTAAGGCAAAACATGAGAGCCGGCACGTAAGCCTTTAACTCCCAAGATCTGATTGTTAATTCTCCCCAATAGCTGCTTGGCATTTCTTTGTAAATTTGTTATGAGAATTTGGTGTGCGACCAAGGTAATACCTTGTACCTGATGAGTTTGAGTATTGTCACTACCTGTTTACTAGATAATGTAAGGATGTTATGGGAAGAAGTTACATGTTAATCTCTTCTGGGAGTTATAAGGCTTATGTTGAAATTGAAACCAGCTGTACAATAATCACTTTATTCTTTCCATTTGAAGGGGTGGCGTGCTGTGTGGGTATCCTATCAAGAAGCTATTGTGACTAAAAAAAAAGATATAAATGTTATGAAAATAACTGCTCCTACAACTCAAGCTACTATACATCCTTTGTATTTTGATGTCTTGCGCTTTGCAAGTGAAGTCAGGAGGCAAAGCCGTGACAAAGTGGTACCACCATTGGATCCAAACCTTTACTCTAACAACAACTTCTGGCAGCAAACCTATCGCTGGAGTCAGGTATGTTTGAACATGTTTGTCTTAAAATATATATCTAATGAAATAAAAATGAAATGGGATTTAGCAGTGCACATTCTATAAGGTGACTCTTCTTGTCCACTGTTTCCAAGTGGAATTGGAATTTAGAATGTTGGTTTTTGTGGATGGAGGAAAAGCAGAGGACTAGGAGAAAAACCCATGGAGCAAATATGAGGACCAACAAAGAACATAACGCACATTTGACACCACAGTGGTGAGAGGCGAGCCCCCTCACTACTGTGCCATCCCTCTCCCCCGCTCCACTAGTAATAGAAAAAAGCATAGATCTGTTTATTGTCTTGAAAGATGTGATGTGCTTGATATTGATGTTGTTACACAAAATTCATTTATGCAAACTAAAAGGGTTCATTCATGCAGGAACTGTAAATCACTCTGTGCTTTGGTCTTGGAGTAAAGTTTGGGGAGCTGGAAGATTTTTTAATTGAATCAGTTAATGATGGCTGGGGCAAGTTTTGGTGATCTCTGCATTAGGTGCTCTCAAAAATACAATGTTTTAAAGCTGTCAGTGATTTAAATAGTTATGATGCTGATATTTACTGATAAACAGAATATCACATTATTGTCTGCTTTTGGATACAATTTATCTTCTATTGATGATCAGATATCTCTCACTCAAAGAAAAAAAATTCACATCCATGTAAAATACTCTATGCATATTTCTTTTAGGTATCACCACCAACCATTTCTGTTACCACACCCAGTCAAGAAAAACTGGACAATATGACCCTGATTGAAAAGCGACTAGAGAATTGGTTTGTTAATCAGTCTCAGAGCTCACTCCAGTTTCCAACAAATGCTCAGAGGAGATGGATGTCTTTACAGATGCAAGTGGATAGTGCTTACACTCAGTATGAACAACTAAATATTGTGAAAAGCTCAGAAGGTGTTATTACAGGTAAACACCATGTTAATAACTAACCCATGACTTTTTAGCAAAATTCTGAAAATTCTGAATTTTTGTTTGGTGGCAGGTTTAAGGATTGAAAATAATAATTTAACCACTTTAGTGAAGTTTTAACCCTCTAACTCCCATAGGTGACCAATGCAGAATTTGCAGAGTGACGGAAATGGTTCTCTATGGCCATGATTTCCTTTTCAACTTAACAGCTGCACTTATATCTATGCATAAAATTTTAGTATCAAGAAAATTCAGTCACCAAGTGACTCTTCTTTCTTTACAAAGGAGATATTGCTAACCATGTACCAATGCTTTGCTACAAGAATGTTTGAGACAAAGCAAGTCACTCATCGATTAGATCAGTATGGTCTTCAAACCGGTCACTTTGTGGACATGTCAAACTGTGGACAACCAATTTACCAAACCAGTGGTGAACTTGTAGCCTACCTTAGAAAAACTTGTTGAGGGTTGTCTCTTGTCAACTCACTGAAGTACTGGTGTTGAACTAAGTTGTTGGTGAGTTCACCAGGGGGCAAACTTGGGGGTTGGGGAGTTGACTAAAAGTATTGGCAAGTTTAATAATGACAACAACGAGTTGCCTAATGGTGTTGGTGAGTTGCCCAATGATGTCAGTAAGTTGGTTGTTGATAATTTGATGTGTCAGCAAAATGATTGAGAACAGCTTTTTTGTTGTTGCTCTATCCAAAAATAAAACCTCCAAAATTGTATTTGCATTGTTACTCTCCAGGAATGCCTCTTTATGCCGACAAGTCTAAAGTTACTGGTGGTAAAAAATTTGGGGAGGTGGTGGAGAAAGTGCTTCTTCCATTGGCACTGGATTATCATGTGAGATCACGTGATGTTGACGTCAATGCATTGGCGGCCGATCAACTGTCCAACTTGAATGGAGCCATGGACCAGAAAAATGCAGCCATAAAGGTATAGTTGATCAGCTCTTTAACCCTTTATAGTCCAGTATCAGTATCGTTAAATTCTCTATAGTGTTCTCTGTTCGTTTTCCACGATACTGGCAAGAGAATTTGTACATTAATTAAGAGCTTATTTTAGGAGCTAATCATTTTCTTTATTCTCATGATCTTGATATTTTATTCAGTAGTGATACTCTAAGGAGAAGTTCGATGTTAGTTACTCTCGGGGGTAAAATGGATTAAGGTTCACCCTTAACCTTGATAGGTGTGTTCAGATGAGGGTTTGTAAACATGGTTGTCAAAGTTTAAGATACACACTTTTTCTAGATACAAGTTAAAAAAGCAAAGTAGAGTTCTTTCTCAGTGTTCTCCCAGCCGTGTCCAAACACGAGAGGCTGGAAGAATTTTTGAATGCTAGGAAAAATCTCAATTGTATTTTGGGTTTGCATGCTTCAATCAATTTTAGGCTTTAACAACCCCCCCAAGGCAACCCCCCCCCCCCCGAGGCAATCCCCCTAAGCAACCTCCCTGGCTTTTGGAGATTGGTTCGTTCGAATTACCCCCTCCCCCACCCCGTGGCCAAAATTGTTTTGTAAAAGGCAAGACCAGCGACCGTGACGTTCTTGTAGACCTTTTCTTCTGAATCATCTGCTCGCGAAAGTGAACTTTTTACTTTTTTCTCCTTATTAAATTATAACATTTTCTTTTTTTGCTGTTTATCTTAGCTCTAAAAATGTGAAGTTGCCTTTAGCAAACTTTATTTAAAATAGGCCCCATTCTTTTTTCTGAATTTTACCTGCCGCTAAGATGACGGAGGAAACATTTATTATAAGTACTTTTCAGAGAATGCAGGATGGTTTTACTGAATTTTCTTTCTTTTTTTCAACCATAGAAAATAGCGGGAGGTAATCAGAACATTCAAGCCATATTCACCACCGCCCTGGGTACTAACCAAACATCTTACACGTTGGCTGAAGTGAAGGTGGCCATAGGCACTCTGAATATGAAGCGGAAGGAACGATTACTTCTCCTTTTGGAATATATTGAAGATCAAGGTGAGTCTATGAACAATTGGGTAAAGTATGGAACTCGAGTCATTGGTGCTCACAAGGCGCCAGAGCTTATCGCAGTCTTCGTAGCGTGAAGCGACTAGGAATATTGCAAATCCCCTTGATCCCCTTACTTCATTGAAGATTACCCCCCTTAGTACTAAAGACTATAGAGATTAAAGTCAGTATCTGAGCAACGACGTACAAAAGCCCTCCCCTGATCCAACGATGAACCCATAGTAAGTCAGGGTTAATGTAGGTTAGGGGAGGGGTAGGTGCCCAGTTGCTCAGATACTGACATTGATGCGATAATTCATATAATTCCATTCCTGGAGCTCATGAAATTAAGAACTGGTAAGTTCTGAGCTCGTTAAAGAAATAGAGAACGACGTTTTTCGTCTTGTCACGAGCGTGGGACAAAGAAAGAACTCTGAGTCCCCATGAGGAACCGAACCTCAAACCTTTGAATTCCGTCCTCCGACGCGTGTCATATGAATTTCGTAGTAGACCTCGCTCACCGTGGAGTCTCTGTGGCTCAGTGGTAGAGCATCGGAGCGCAGAATCCGAAGGTGTGAGGTTCGATTCCTCATGGGGACTCGGAATTTTTTCTTTGTCCCACGCTCGTCACAAGGCGAAAAACATCTTTCTATGTTTCTTTACCGAGCTCAAAACGTATCATCTCTCTTATTTCCATCTACAAATTTTATACCGTGTTTACCAAAATAGCTTTAAAACATGTTTAAAGCTTTGGTGAGAATGGGATATAACTCAGCTCTTGCATTTGTCAGGTTGGAACGATGGTAGTGGTATTGGTACTTTGGATCATGAGATGAACAATTCCGGTGCAGGTTTTATGAATGCAGTCTTCCTCCTGAGGAAGGAAATCACCGCCGCTGGTAAAATCGATGATTATGTGGCTACTATGAAGTGGTACAACGAGTTTGGAGAAGTTTATCAAGACCCGTTTGAATATGCTGGTACAACTGCTGATCGTATGAGAACCATTGCAGTATTCAGGCAAGATGTTTTTCATGTCAGTTCCTTATGTGACATATGTTTTTTCTAGGTATGCGTTACTTTTGTTTACTTATACAAAACTGTGTGAAAATTGGGTAAGTTTCCAAAGAAGACTGTGTTGCTGCGTCAGTGGGGTATTCCAAGTTAATTTGGTTTCATCAACCGAGTTGGCAATGTAAATTGACCACTGTAAAGAGTTTCTAAGAGCTGACGTTTCGAGCGTTTGCCCTTCGTCAGAGCCAACAGTGGCCTAGTAGTTTGTGCTCTTACTTCAAAAAGGGAGGTCCTGGTTTCGAATTCTGACGGGGTCATTGTGTTGTGTCTTTGTTAATTGTCGAAGGTAATCCGGGATTTCTTTTTTTTTTCTGCTTCACGACACTGTGATTGGTCGAGAAAACTCGTGCTACCACTAAACCAAACAGATGCAAGACGAACGCAAGGGCCAGTAGGGAGCTGCTCAATTGCGCCTTTCCGCGCTTCAAGAAGTTAGCTTCGATTTTAGTTCAAGTCCTTGCTGCTCCTTGTGTCCTGATTGGCCACTGTGATTACTTTGGTGTCAGTTTTATGACATCCAGTCGAAATGCGCTCTAGTGTTAAACTCAGCATCGCGTTTCAGAGATACTTAAGGCGATGTTTCTCGTGGGCTACGCCTTAACATCTTAAAACATTCAGTCTATGTTTTTTAAGTTCGTAATCTGCAATTATTTTGAATTAACTTCATCCTGAGACATTCTTCCATCTTCTACCATTACGAAACTTGTATTTAAAAAAAACATTTTAATCTCTCCCTCCTCAACCATTCCCTTTTTTGCCTTCTTTTTCCCTTCTTATGTTTATTGTTTTTGTTATTATTGTCAAATCATTTCCCTTTAGACCATTGCGTTCCCTCTCGATAGAAATTTATGAAATACCTTGCACGAGCAAACTCATTTATCGTGAAGTCAACTGTTAAAAAAATAAAGACGTTCAATCCTCAGCCTTATGTGCGCTGGCTCTTTCTTTTGCAGGTTGTTTACTGTTCTAATGATGCCAACTACAACAGATGCCAAAAAGCTTGATAAAATTCGTGACACGGAAGAACTTGTCTCATGGTACGCCAACGCACTGTCTCCTAATGAAGGTTTCGCGGGAGTTTTAAAGCCTGATTACATTGGATTCCATCACAACAGCTATTATGCCTCTGCTTACACTCCGCATGCTATCCATTGTGGCGCACTCATCGAGTTCCTACTTAGTGGAACACCATTTAAATTGAGTAAGAATGAGCTTGTTACAAGGGAAAGTAAAGTGGGGACAAAAAAAAAGAGCCACTGCGTACCAACCCCTCTGCAAACCCAACATTACCCCTAATTTGTTTTAGTTGACCGTTATTGGGTTAGGTGAGGAGTAGGTGTGCAGTTTCTCTGATACTAACATTGATCCAAATGGATTAAGAAACCGTTGGTTTGAGATATGCTCGAGAAGTCTGATTGTCCGATTGTGGATAGTCCTGGAAAGGACTCCTGTCAGTAGCATTGTCGTTTACAAATATGTTAGCTAGATACTTAGCGCTATGGCTTTGAACAACATTATAGAGGGGTAAAGGCCAGGAAGGAAATGTGTCAGCGGATGACTTCTCTGAAGTGTGGTTTCCAAGGTAGCGGAACGACTACACAAAGATCATGGTTTGAACTACTATAAAGCTCTCTTTTATCTAGGTTTCTTCTTCGTCCATAAACTCGATAACTCTTTTTAGAGGCTCCTTTTGTTTTCTGTTCTAGCCTGCAAGAGGAGACGCCTCTGTAATCATTTTGTTTCGCAAGGGAAATGTGAGGCAACAGTTGGAGAGAGGCATCTTCTCGTAGGATTCCTGAGCACTCTCATCTTTTGGCCGTGTAAAATTGTCTGACGCAGTAATAAACTAGCTCTGTTGTATATTTAATATTTGGGGTATACGTGGATTTTAGAAAGGGAGTAATTGTATTTTGTAATTAGAGTTTGAGTTGTGTTTCGTGTTTTTGGTTCAAAGGTGAGGACACAAGCAAGCATATTAAGAAAGGTCTAGAGACAATGAGGATTGTTGCCGTTAAATACTCAACTCCGAACAGTGTATGTGGTCGATTTCCAGGATTTTACCGTGCAATTTTGGCCAAGAATTTTCCTGCCTATGCTTACGCCGGTGCAACTGCTGCCAGTTTGAACGCTGATGGAAGTCTGGGTGAAATTGCTGCTCTCGACAGTGATAAGATCAAAATGTTTTTACGACTTAATGATGCAGGCAATGAGGATGTTAGCGATTACTTGAAAGATGGGACGATATTCACAAGTATCTATTACCTAAACACTATTGGTTCGATCAACATCATGGAGGAAATAAGCTCTAAAGCTGCCTCGATGAGTATAGCGGCCGAAAGCTCGCCCCAGGGATTCTGGACGAAAAATTATGCTTCGCTAGTGATTGCACGAAGAGAAAATTGGGCGGTAACAATGAAAGGCTTTAACAAGTATGTCTGGGACTTCGAGGCTTCAAGCAATCAAAATGTTTATGGTCTTTATCAGAGTCATGGAGCTCTTCTTGTTGCAAACAGCGAGGCGTCACTTAAAACTTTAGATATCGATAATGGTTGGGACTGGACACGACATCCGGGCACAACAACAATAAAAATGGATCTTGAACAGATGGTTAGCCAGCAGCGTAGGTAAGTAATTAAATTCCGTTCGCTCAAATCCGTTTTTATCGTTTGGCTGGCTTCTCGAGCAGGCAGATCAAATGGAATCGCGTGTTCTGATTGGTTAGCCTAGCGGGCAATATAGGCTCATATTCCCCGTTCGTGATTGCCCTCTTCGATCCCGTGGACCGAAAGATCTCCCTGCTACCGGTTTTCCAAATTCGTAACTTTTGGGGAACTATTCTATTAGTAGAAGTTTCGTTTAAGGCGCTTTTTAACAAGAACAAGAACAAGAACAAATGTCATATACTCTATATTAAGTTTTAACAATGTATTGAATAGAAAATAATAATTCATTATTGGTATGACAGTAAGAGGGTAACTGCATCCTGGAATAACTAAGGAGCTAAAAATGACAGGGAGTTGTGGAGTTGTTCCCCCCCCCCCCCCCCCCCCCCAATTCACCCTGCCAAAAGGAAAGAAGTGCGTTTTAATAGAAAAAGATACAAACATGGCCCGAGTGCAAAATAGCAAGGTCCACACTCACTGAACTTAGGTTTCCAGAAATAAAAAGAATTGGTCCATACTCAGAGTGCGCGTATCGAATTATGGATGCACGTGGGAAATTTGGAGAGCGCCGCTAGCAACTCTAGCTCCTTGCTCCTTCAGTCTTCTCAAAACTTCCCAAGTGCAACCGTAACTCGATATACGCATAGTTAAAGCGTGAACCAATTCTCTAATATTATCATAAGGCTTAGGTCGATATAAAATTGTGTGCTTTTTATTGTCCATTGGAAATATCCCCCCTCCCCCCCCCCCCTCTCAAAGTATCCAGTGGGCTGGACAGGAAACATGTTAAGTGTTTTTACCTTAGTTTTAAATTCTGACTTCCTCCAAAAAATGCATGTTTATCATTATCGTGGTATTGTAGGCTCATATGGTACATAAACAATCAAAGATTTAGCACAAATGAACCAATTATATCATCTGACATTTGAAGTAGCTCCACAGATATTTTCAACCCAGGGAACTTGCGGGCGGATTGACTTTGATTGGTGGCGGTGATTATGCTACAGGGGGCTTTGGAATGGATTTCTCACAGCCAAGCTATAAGTTTCCAGCTGGTTCCTTTCAACTTGACATCACATTTGGATTTAAGAAGAGCGTGTTTTTCGCAGATTTTGCCGTGATTTGTCTTGGATCTGGAATCACAACAACCATGAGCTCGCCCAATAAAACTCAGGTACATTTAATTTTTTTCCTTTCAATTAAGCATCAAGCCTGTTAGAGACCGCTCTCCTTCAAATTTGTTAGAATTATTTCTGCAACCAAAAACTTAATTTCATCGAAAGGCGGGGACAGATACAGTAAGAACTGTTACTTGTGGTAACTTGCAATTTATCTAATACAATCAACGTGGAGGAAGTATGGTGACGAAGGGGTTTGCACGGTGGACCTCTGTTCGATAAGTCTGGGTTTGAGTCCTGGGAAGGTCATTTTGTTGAGTCTTTTAGCCAGATACTAAAATTTTTTATTGCCTCTCTTTAAACAAGGGTATAAATGCGTGCCTGTAAACTGTGAATGGATTTTAGGGATTACCTAAAATGCACTGGAATAGATAGATAGACAGATAGAGAGATAGGTAGGTAGATAGATAGATAGATAGATAGATAGATAGATAGATAGGTAGATAGGTAGATAGGTAGATAGGTAGATAGGTAGATAGGTAGATAGGTAGATAGGTAGATAGGTAGATAGGTAGATAGGTAGATAGGTAGATAGGTAGATAGGTAGATAGGTAGATAGGTAGATAGGTAGATAGATAGATAGATAGATAGGTAGATAGGTAGATAGGTAGATAGGTAGATAGGTAGATAGATAGATAGATAGGTAGATAGGTAGATAGATAGGTAGATAGATAGATAGCTAGATAGGTAGATAGGTAGATAGATAGATAGATAGGTAGATAGGTAGATAGATAGGTAGATAGATAGATAGCTAGATAGGTAGATAGGTAGATAGATAGATAGATAGGTAGATAGGTAGATAGATAGGTAGATAGATAGATAGGTAGATAGATAGATAGATAGGTAGATAGGTAGATAGATAGATAGATAGGTAGATAGGTAGATAGATAGATAGATAGGTAGATAGGTAGATAGATAGATAGATAGATAGGTAGATAGGTAGATAGGTAGATAGGTAGATAGATAGATAGATAGGTAGATAGGTAGATAGATAGGTAGATAGATAGATAGCTAGATAGGTAGATAGGTAGATAGATAGATAGATAGGTAGATAGGTAGATAGATAGGTAGATAGATAGATAGGTAGATAGGTAGATAGGTAGATAGATAGATAGATAGGTAGATAGGTAGATAGATAGCTAGATAGATAGATAGCTAGATAGGTGGATAGATAGATAGATAGATAGGTAGATAGGTAGATAGGTAGATAGATAGATAGATAGATAGATAGATAGATAGGTAGATAGGTAGATAGGTAGATAGGTAGATAGGTAGATAGGTAGATAGATAGGTAGATAGATAGATAGCTAGATAGGTAGATAGCTAGATAGGTAGATAGATAGATAGATAGATAGGTAGATAGATAGATAGATAGATATATAGGTAGATAGGTAGATAGGTAGATAGATAGATAGATAGATATATAGGTAGATAGGTAGATAGGTAGATAGATAGATAGATATATAGGTAGATAGGTAGATAGGTAGATAGATAGATAGATAGATATATAGGTAGATAGGTAGATAGGTAGATAGATAGATAGATAGATATATAGGTAGATAGGTAGATAGGTAGATAGATAGATAGATAGAGTGAATGAAGGGGGAGAGTGTAACAAAGTAATTTGGTATTTTCAACTGAAAATAATTTTTTTGCAAACAAAAATATATATATATATATATAAAGAAAACTCAATACTTCTCGTTTTATATGCTTGAAAAGTTGCTGGTTACTGTATGCTATCCGGAAGTGAGTTCCATTTCTTAGCCGCAATTTAAACCATGTTTTGTGCGATTAACCTTTGGTAACGTAAGTATACTGTGGCCTCTTAAATTATACTTGTCTTTCCTTGATTTCGTTTTATCGCCTTTACTAGTTAATGCGCGGCCCTGTAAACAGCTAGTTATTGTTGAATGGATGCCAAAATTATTCCTAGTCACTTCATGCCTCAGAAACTAGAGGCCTGTTTCTCGAAGGTCCCAGTCACTTAACGAGCCCTTAAAGCTGTTGTCATTCAAGATGGGAGTTTCAAAACTTTTGAAAATTATACAATAAAACTATCAGATAAAGGAACAAAATAGACTCGTTAGGATGTCAGAACCTGCTTCTGTATTCTTTAAATTTTGATATTGAAGTAGGGCTTTGGGCGCATTTAGTTATTGGAACCTTCGAGAAACGGGCCCCAGGATAGGTAGAAATAGGGTCTGTGTCCTGAAATGGTGAACCTTTGAGTCGCATCAATCATGTTATGTCCTTTCTTTACGCGACAATATTTTCTCAATCTTTCTCGTGAGGAAACTGAGCAATGCACGTTTGAAATTTGTTGCAGACCACGTTGTTCCAGACGAAGCTTCTCAACGCAAGCAACCCATCATCAATTCTTATAAACGAAACAAGTCACTCACTCAACACCGACTTGACGAAGGCGCCGTCCTTCTTTGGCACAGGAAACCATGCAGCTACACTTATGGATGTCAATGGTAAATACATGATATGCACGATTCGATTTAGGCATTGAGCTACTGTATTTCTTTATTTTTTCCAAACTTTCCCCGATCTAGAGGCCACTATGCATGATATTAAAACAATGTGAGTGAACGAATAATTAGAATATGTAATACTATAGACTGCAAGACTCAAGTAGCTCTTTTGGGTTGTGATCGTTCAGTGTCTACTGTCGGTGACGGTGACGTCATAACCGCTATTTTGCTTTTCTGTAATGAATATGAGTTTAGGATTGGAATTATATATATCTAAATCTTGCTGTGAGGTCTAACGTGACCTCTCCTTGTGGTTAATATGCTTGTGTTTAGGACACTATTATTTTACTAAAAATAATAGAAGTTTCATTGTTCTTTCATTTTAAAAATTTAAGGAAACACTTACTACATTCCCGACGCGCATAACCAGGGACTTAATGTGAAAATTGGCCTGCAAAATTCCAGAAACCAAAGAGGTTCAAAGGCTACATCGGCTCGGTATGCGACCGCATGGCTCAACCATGGAGTGAACCCAACGGACAAGGGTTATGAATACACCATATTGGTTAACAGACCCTCAGGAGAAGTCCGGGTAGGAATTTTAGAGTTCATTAAACGATTCCTTCAAGCATGCGCATTTAAAAAATTAGCTCTCAGAAGTGTTGCATGTGTACATCTTGCGATTTCAATAGATAGTCTGCAAACAGGTGATAAGAATACCAAGGTCATCAGCTATACTGTAGACCGCTATTTTGCCATGACACCTTATTCATAACCATAAAATGTATGGCAGTCAGTATTGTGAATTTCGTACAGGATCTTGGAAGTTAAGTTGCTTTTATTAGCAAGTATTTGTTGACAAGTGAACTGGAAACGAAACAGTTGTATCTCAGTGGTCGCTTTTCAAGAAGCATTCCTTCTTCGCTTCTAAGCCAATAGATTTTTACCGAAAATCTGGCGAAATAGGAAATTGTGGGATAGATAAGCACATACGTTAAGCATTCTTATGTACAATGTTTTTTGTACCAAATGGCCCAGTCTCGCATGGAAAGTCACATTCCAACCTTTTTTTATTTTAATAGGGCTCAAATAGCCTTCAGCAATATTACGATTTTTTTTTCTTTTTGATCTCGCACTAACATTCCTGTTCATAATTTGAAAGACTTTGGCCGAAAATCAAGCTAGTGGCAGCTACTGGTATCAAGTACTTCAGAGAGACAATAAGGCTCACGTGGTGAAGATCAATAATTGCCCGAGGCCGGGTGAGACACAGTATGGATACGTTTTTTTTGACAAATCTGTCAATACCTCGGGTCCAGTAGGGCACGTCACAAAGGTAAAACTTTTCATGGTGTGGTCTAGCTTAGCTAGGAGTAAAAACAGAGTTGGTTTAACGAGACTAACAGAGAGGACGAAATTCGCGAATATGTAGAGCGTCTCCTTTTGCTAAAAGAAAATAAAGACTTAAAACGTTTCTTTTAAAAAAGGCATTTTGTTCATGTTTTTTTCTTATGGCCAGTTGGTTGGTCCTGATTAAAATTTTAATATGCAATAATTGTTATGCATTGTTTGTCAAACTGTTTTTACAAGTTTTGAATTTTCAAAGGCATTGTAAGTTGCAGTTTACTTTGTGTATAGAACTATTATTTTTTCTTATTATTTATCATTGGTTTCCTGCTGTTCAGTAAGGTATTTTTACCATGGGATTTTCAAATTCCTGTTGAAGCTCTATACTTTGGAAAAAATTATGCGTAGAAATATAATGCTAAGTTTCAACTTTTCTTTTTAGAGAGGCATTTTTTTGGTGTTTTTTTCTTAGAGCTAGTTATTTAGTCCTCATCTTAATCTTAATATACTATAACTTTTATAAACTAATTGTTTGTAAAACTGTTTTTAGAAGTTTTGAATTTTTATTTTAAAAGGCGTTGTTGGTCGCAGCGGAATATGTTTATACACGTATTAATTATTATTGTTCATTTCTTATATATATTACTTTTATTTATTATTAATCATTTTTATTTATTATTACTATTATTAATATTTATCATTTATTTCCGGATTTTCATAAAGGTTCTTTTACCATAGGGTTTCCAAATCCCTTTTGAAGCTTTACAGCATGGAAAAAATTGTGTCTAGAAGCGTTTTTTTTTTTACCAAAAGGCACATAATTCTCCGTTTCAACACTGTCTCATCCTTCTAGTATAATTCAACGTCACAAAAGAAGGAAGAAAGTTTAATTAGATAGGGACAGAAAGCCTAAGAGCTGCTGTCCAAATTTCTAAAGGCTTTGTTTCTTTGTTCCTTTGATGTAAATATATATGCATCGATCGTAACCTTTTTGATGGAAAAAAAAAGAAAAGTCATATTTACTTCATATACATGGCAGAGTGCCACGTTATTGAAACTTGAGTAATATGTATGTAGTATAATCTAAAACTATGGATAGCATTGAAGGCGCGCTCTGATTGGCTACTCAAGCTCGAAATATCCTTCGCTATTCTTCAGAGGAACTCGCACCGGATTTGCGGCAGAAAACATTTGAATCGTTTCTGGAATAAATTGGTTTAAATCATATTTTTGTCCCATTTTTCTTCAGTCTCGGCGGCATAGTTATTAAATATATCTGTTTTAAGTTTATGTAAAGTAAAATTTCTTTTTGGTCATTTCTGGACGTGATATGGTTTTTGTGTAAATAAATATCGATTGATTTGCGGTTCTTCTGATATTTTATCTCACAGGATCCTTGCATTGTGATGGTGGAAGAAGTGGATACCCAAAACTTGTACATTGCAGTCTCTTATCCAAATCTAAATTTCAACATCTCCAGGACTTTGAAATGGGGCAGTCAGGTCAATGGGCAGGAAAGGTTTTATTCTGTTAGCACACCAGTTGACATAGAGGTAATCTGTAAACTGATATTCCTTCTTTTTTTACTTCTTTTTTTAGAATACTGTTGGTTCTTGCAGTCTGATTGGCTGTTAGTAGTTTGATTATTTACAAATGACACAATTGTTAAATGATTTCTATAGATAGTCACATGATTTCAAGTGCAATTTGGACTAAATAGGGAGGAATAAATTTTGTCAAAGACTAACAAAATTGCACGAGCCCTACGGGCTCGTGCAATTAGTGGTCTTTGAAAAAGTTTACATGTGCTCATTAATGAATATCTTAAACCAACATGTTACGCAGAAAAAATCAAGAATTTACACATTTGATTATGATACTGTGGCTTAAACGAATGAGGTAATCTTGTTTTGTACGAAGAAAGCGTTTTTCAGTTCATTTCCCTAAAAACATCATTAAAGTTATTATAACGACCGATTTGAAAGAATGTGCTTGTCACTCGAAACCTGTGAAAAATCAAAAGAAACTGAAACAAACGAACCTAAGTGCGACCAAGTCGAGATTGATTTTCCTTTTGATCTGAGTGATTTAGAAGGAGGAGTGAGTTTTCGGGACCTTCACAGTTCAATAAAATAGTAGCAACACAATTCATAATTACACTCGTCTCTTAGAGCAATTTTCAATTGAGTGTTGAAAGTAACCTGGAATTGCTTTGGGTTTACTTTACTTTGATTTGTGATTGGTCCAGAAAACTCGCACCACTCTCTTAACTAATTAGATGCAAAAAGATTCGGTCGCCGCGTGTTCCCGCGCTTTTTAGCGGTTTGCTTGTTTTTTACTTTGAGTTCTGATTGGCACTCCTGAACATTTTTCTTTCTTCCGATTGTCCGTTGTAATTGCTTTGGTTTTGGTTCAACAACACTCATTGGAAAAGCTCTCCAAACGAACAGCTCTAGATTTTAACCTCCAATAATGATTTATCTCAGGTGAGAGTGATCAATGCGGTGAATATAGCAACTGGAGATGTGAGAGTAAACGGAGAGGTTGTCCCAGACACCGATAAAACAAATCACGTGATGGTGAGACCAAATTCAAGCGGTGCAACTACAGGGCATGCCATCGTGTTTAAACAGATGTCCAAGGGGTTCACTACAGAAGTCAAACTTACTCGATAGTTGCCTTGACGGCATATGCATTTTTTTCTCTTTAGATTGATAATAAGACTCTTTGAATGAATTAAACGATGTTAAGCGAAGTTAAGTTTGCTAAAGCGTTATAGAGTGCTTGTCACGTAAATGTAAAGCTGAATAGTAGAATGGAAATCAAAAAATAAACGTGCAAATCTTATTAAAAAGCTCTTTGGGACGATCTCGGAAAATCCTCACAACCGCAGGATTTTTTTTTAAGAAAAGGCCTCTCCTTGGAGCAAATTTTACCAAATTAGCCGGTGGTCAGAGCATAGGAAAACTGTTTCCAGCCACCTTTAACGGTAAAACTGCACCTCCTCAACACCTTTAGTGCGTGTGTGCGTGCGTGCGTGCGTGTATGTATGCGAGTGCGGTAGGGGAGCTTACCACAGCAAAAATCATTCGCTATTCGAAGGCAGTCCTTCTGTATCTTTTCAAAACCTACAGTTCCTTTAATTTCTGATGTGAAATCAGGTAGAAATTTGGCAGCCTAGCTCTTTGTCTCGGCTGCTGCTTATCATCCCTTTTTGTAAAAATTCCAAACTTATTGACTACGTAAATGAAGGGGTAGGTGCCGTTGTTCATACTTGTAGGCACTTCTGAATATATCGCCTGGTTGGACACATTAGAGGCCTCTAGGATAAACACCATCCTGGTATAACTGCCGCCTGAAAATATATTAATTTTCTTACGCAGCACTGTCTCCTGTTGTCTCTGCAAAAGGTTCCGTAAGGTTTTATAATGGGTGACAGCCAACTAACTCTGGTAGTGTGTCCTTTCCTTTGTCATAAAGACCTAAACGAATTCAAAAGCCACGTTATATCCTTTAATGGCGTATAGAAGGGGATTGGGCAAAGCTATGACATAAATATTGCCCGTGTATCAAAGAATAGATGAGGTGGCGTGGACTTGAACTCAATTCGTACACAAGACTCTCGGAGCCACGGTTGGCCGAAAATTGAATGTCAAATTAGCAACGTTCACAATAGTTCTCGCGAGATAACTAATTAGCCACACATGAGTTCAAACTGCGAAAGTATTTTCAAAATTGCGACTACTGACTAATTAAACAAAAAACTATGATGCCCAGAAGAAAACCTCAGATGCTGAATGGGAAAAATAAAAAATCTTCTTGAACAGAACTTCAAAGTTGGGGCAAACAACAAGCTATTGGGTGAGGAAGGTACTCAACGAAGCAACTTGCAAAGTAAATACGTAAGCTTAACTCTTGTGTTAAAAATCCTGATTCTTTAATTTGTTTTTACTGTGTTCGATAATTGCCAGGTATGGTTTGATGTTTGATATTGCGATACGAAGTCCTAGTAAACGCTCTCGGAGTTTCCAGTTTCAACAAGTGAGTCGTCTTTATTTGTCTAACAAAAAACAATATGACAAGTGAAAAGCAATTCATTCCCGGATAAAAAACGTTGGATGGAATGTAATTTTAAATAATACATAAGATAGGTTGAAATCTTACAGTATTAGCTTAGCGTACTTACTCCTTTTTTGTTTCAAAAATCAATGATTAATTCATAAAATTTTAATTAAAAAAAAAAGCATGAAATAGGCCACAATAGTTTTAGCATGTATTAGATACTGATTACGGGATATGGATTAGTGAACAGGATCACGAATGAAGGCAAAATGTGAAATGTGAACGTAAAATTGCTTGTGGTCGTCACCTTAACATGAACAAGGTGTTACGTTTCCTTTAAATTGAATGTGATCAAGTGATGGTGTAAAGGATAAGAGTGTTAGGTGAAAATTTCCTATATTTTCATGATGCATTAAACGTAGATATAAATTTACAGTATGTTGTGCATGTACATGTATAATTCTATGTTTAATTGATACCTGTCGATAATAAAAAATCAAAGGATCGATAAGTGAAAAAAAAGCTCAAGGAAAAGGTGCGATTTAAGGAACTATGGCAACTTTGTCTTCAAATGTAGATGTAACAAAAAGTTTGGAAACAATTCTGGCCACTGGAAGATACCGTGATGGGCCTCCAGTGAGAAGTCAAATGAGTATCCAACATTCCCAAGAAAGAACTTGAAGCACTTTGGAAAACCACGATGAGAGTTGTGGCTCTTAAAGCCACAGAGTTTCCTAGCAGCAGGAACATCGCAAGAAATGCATACAAGTGCAGCCCGGAAACTAAATGGTAAACGGGACAAGCCTGACTTAAGGAAGACTCCATTCCAAAGAACTTTCATTTCCTTCACAAGTGGTGCCAGAAAATTCATTGAGGCTTTCTGGATCTTTATCCAAAATTAGGAATAATACTTACAACAATGATATTCTCCCATTTATATTGCTTACTCCTTGGTAAGTTAAGATTTACCAGGTAGAGCGCTCCCAAAGAATAATCATCCTTGTGCTTGATCGGTTGGAAAAAATAAAAGTTCAACATGAACATATAGTTTCTGCGAGCACTGAGGAATGGTTCACCGTCAACAGATTGAAACTACTTCCGAACCTCTCCATCAACAATGTCAGCAAGATATTCTTCACTTTGATGTTGACGCCAGGACTCACATTTCTGTGGGGAATTATCCCTCATTAGCATTTCTTGAAGCTTCTCTTTAACATTATTTTAGCAATATACTTTAAGAATATAGTCCCTTTGCTAAGAAACACCTTTTTGCTAAAGGTGTTCCACAAGTGGCACTTCTCGGGTAGTGCTTTTGTTTACAGCACAACAACAACAATTTGTGGAGGCGCGGTGGCCTCATGGTTAGTACGCTCGACTCCGGTTCGAGTGGTCCGGATTCGAGCCTTGGCCGGGGTCATTGTGTTGTGTTCTTAGGCAAGACACTACTCTCACAGTGCTTCTCTTCACCCAGGTGTACAAATGGGTACCAGTAAATATGCCGGAGGTAACCCTGCGATGGACTAGTATCCTATCCAGGGGGGTGTAGCAATACTCCTAGCTGCTTCATGCTGTATAAAGGCTTTACTTACAACTCTTTGCCTTTGATGGTCAATTTCGGTGCAGTCTATTATGTCATATAGCTTACAGCACTTGGAGCAAACAGCATATTTGACAAAGGTATCGCGCTCAAAACGAGCAAACTTGCGAAGAAGGCACAATGGTGAGGTAATGTTAGTCATCATCTCTTCAAGATATTCAGAATCACATAAATCAGAAAGTACCTTAAAGAACTGGAAAAGAAACTGCAGAAGGTATTCCAAACCATTATCATTGAGCTTGCATAGAGACTGCCACTTAAAAATGAAATAGACAAGCCACTGTGCTGATGCAGTAAACGTCTACGTTCTGGTCTGCTTAGTAGTAGGTTCTGGGCAAGGTTCACTATTTTCAACATCACAGAGGAGATCTTCTGGTGAGACATTTTCCCAAACTTCAGGTTCTTGTTCTTCATCATTTGCATCTTCTCTTTCATTACATGTATCTCCATCAGTTACCTGTAAACGATATACAGATTGATTGTAGGTAAGTCAAACTTGTAATTTAATTGCATTTCAGAGGAGTTAAAATTATGTTTTAAACATCACTAGTACATGCATGTTTTTTTGCGGTATATTTACCATAAAAATCCTATTGTGTTGAATCAGGCTCAAAAACTTCATGAAAGAGAACACATTAAATTCACAAATTGAACTGGGTAATAAAGATTTACTGGAAGAAAGACCATTACAGTTGCATAAACAATTTCTTTGCATATACTTCCTGTATACATGTAACATAAATAAGTATAAATGTTTTTTTTACCTCATCTGAAGCAATGGCATTGTTGTCACTTTCAGGATCTGGATGATCAGAGCAATCAGGGCCACCACTCATGGAGACATTGTTGTCATCAGATTCGGCAAACAAATTAAGAATTATGACATCACGTTAAGAAAGTCCATGCAACAACCTGCAAGGACACAGTTTAGTGTGAATTAAAATTTGTTTAAGTTGTTGGTGAGTTCGCCTGAGGGCGAACTTGGGGGTTGGGGAGTTGGCTAAAGGTGTCGGCAAGTTTAATAATAACAACGACGAGTTGACTAATGTTGTTAGTAAGTTGGTTGTTGATAATTTGACTTGTCAGCAAAATGATCGAGAACAGTTTGTTTTTGTTGCTCTATCAAAAAATAAACATCCAAAATTATGTATTTGCTTTGTTACTCTTCAGGATTGCCTCTTTACTGCGACAAGTCTGAAGTTACCGGTGGTAAAAAATTCGGGGAGGTGATGCAGGAAGTGCTTCTCCCACTGACACTGGATTATTACGTGAGGTCATGTGATGTTGATGTAGATGCCTTGGCTTTCGATCAACTGTCCAACTTGAATGGAGACGTGGCCCAGAAAAAGGCTCCCATAAAGGTATGGTTGATTGGCTTTTGAACCCTTTATAGTCCAGTAGCAGTATGCGTATTCTCCATACTGTTCTCTGTACATTTTCCATGGTACTGACAGGAGAATTTGTACATCAACCAAGAGCTTTTTCCTGTTGGTGATCATTTTCTTTATTCTCAGTAGTGATACCGTGAGGATAAGTTTGATATTAGTCAAAGCTTAAGTTTCACAGTTTTTTAGATACAATTTAAAAAAGGAAATTAGAGTTCTCTTTCTGTGTTCTCCTAGCCTCATCCAAACACATGAGAGGTTGGAAGAATTTTTGATTGCTACGGAAACTCTCAACTGCATTTCGGGTCAATGCGTCGATCAATTTGAAGCTTCAACGTCCCCCCTGGGGCAACCCCCCCGGGCGTTTGAACATCTGAAATTGGTACGCTCGAAAACCCACCTCCCTCCCACCCAAGTGCCGGCTTTGATCATTAACTGTTTTAAAAAAGGCGAGATTAGCGACCGTAACTTTCTTGTAGAACTTTCCTACTAAGTAATCTTCCCATGAAAGTGAATTTTTTTACTTATAAACACTTCCATATGATAAAACACGTTTACTTTGCCGGAAAGACTTGACAGTTCCGGTTCAAATTCCCCACCCCACCCAGGCAAAGTTCAAATTTCCCACCCCCGAACACGAGCGACAGTCAATTGCAGTGGGTTGCCCTGGGGGAGTTAGAATGTTGAAGCCTCCAATAGATTGACGCATTACAACACAAATGAATTCATCCGACGTAATTTACCATTAACAAAATGTGGTACGTAAGTTGTTTTCATTTTTTTTTGCTGTCTATCTTAGCTTTAAAAATGTGAAATTACCTTTTGTAAACTTTATGCCAAATAGGCCCTATTCTTTTTTCCGAATTTTACCTGCTGTCACGATTACGAAGGGAATATTTAAGTACTTTTCAGAGAATGTAGGATGGTTTTACTAAATTTTCTTATATTTAATTCAACTATAGGAAATAGCAGGAGGTAATCAAAACATGCAAGATATATTCACCACCGCCCTGGGTACCACTGAAACATCTTACACGTTGGAGAAAGTAAAGGAAGCCTTAGAGACTCTGAATACAGAGCGAAAGGAACAATTACTTCTCCTTTTGGAATATATTGAAGATCAAGGTGAGTCTGTGAACAATAGGGTAAAGTATGGAACTCGAGTCATTGGGGCTCACAAGGTGCCAGAGCTTATCGCGAACCATCAAAAGAACTCGTCCTAGAGATGACGAGAAAATGTATATTCACGAAGATGACGAACTCGCGCCACCGTCGCGATCAATCTGCTGCCAAACTTAAACCTAATGCGACTTGGTTAGCTGCGTTTTCCTGCGCTTGAGGACGTTTCCATCCGTTTCAGTGCTCTGTGACTGGTACATAAAACTGGTGCCACTCTCTCAACCAATCAAACGCAGAACTAAGACAAGTCGTGACTTGGTTATTCACCTTTTTTCGCTCGCTTCAGACAGTTAGTAATTTCACATTCAGTTCTCATTGGCTCCTTGGGACATTTTCCCTTGTGCGAATTTTTTGTTTGGATTGCTCTAGTTTCCTGTTTTTTCTTTTCTTTGTTATTACGACGCGCAATCGAAAACTGATATAGTCGTCACCACCTCTTTGGGTTTGAATTTCTGATATCCAATCGCAAAACGCTGTAAGTTTGATTTTTAACCACAACTATACCCCATTCATACCAGCAAACCATTTTTCGTTAACCCAGGTCCAACGGAATGAAAATCAGCAAGGGAAAACTGAAAAACTGATTTTCTATGGCGTTCAAGTAATACCAAAGTTGTATTTTCAAAGTGTTGAATTGGAAGTCGACAAAAATTACTTTAAACAGCTTCTGTAAAGAAAATGATTTTAAACCGTGTTTACCAAAATAGCTTTAACACATGTTTAAGCTTTGGTGAGAATGGGATATAACTTAGCTCTTGCATTTGTCAGGTTGGAGCGATGGTAGTGCTATTGGGTCTTTGGATCATGAGATGAACAATTGCGGAGCAGGTTTTATGAATGCAGTCTTCCTCCTGAGGGATGAAATTACCGCTGAAGGTAAAATCGATGATTATGTGGCGACAATGAAGTGGTACAACGAGTTTGGAGAAGTTTATCAAGATCCGTTTGAATACGTTGGTACAACTGCTGACCGTATGAGAACCATTTCATTATTCAGGTAAGATGTTTTCATGTCAGTTCCTTATGTTACATATGTTTTTTCAAGGTATGCGTTACTTTTGTTTACTAAGACATAGCTGTGTGAAACTTGGGTAAGTTTCAAAAGAAAACTGTGGTGCTGCGTCGATGGGGGTATTACAAGATGATTTGGTTTCATCAACTGAGTTGGCAATCTAAATTGACCGCCGTAAAGATTTTCTGAGAGCTGACGTTTTGAGCGTTAGCCCTTCGTCAGAGCCAACAGAGGCCTTGTAGTTTTTCGCTCTGACTCAAAATAGAGAGGTCCTGGTTTTGAATTCTGACGGGGTCATTGTGTTGTATTTTTGATAATTGTT
Source organism: Pocillopora verrucosa (assembly GCF_036669915.1). Taxonomy (NCBI): domain Eukaryota; kingdom Metazoa; phylum Cnidaria; class Anthozoa; order Scleractinia; family Pocilloporidae; genus Pocillopora; species Pocillopora verrucosa. The sequence continues at coordinate 14,517,185 of NC_089323.1, read as the reverse complement.
GAAAGTAATCCGGGATTTCTGTACTTTCTGCTTCACGACACTCTGTGATTGGTCGAGATAACTCGTGCTACCACTCAACCGATCAGATTTAAGACGAACGCCAGGGCAAACAGGGAGCTGATCAATTGCGCCTTTCTGCGCTTCAAGCAGTTAGCTTCGATTTTAGTTCGAGTCCTTGCTGCTCCTTGTGTTCAGATTGGCCACGGTTTTTATGACATCTAGTCGAAATGCGCTCTAGCGTTTAACTCAGCATCACGTTTCAGAAAACGGATATCATAGAGATACTTAAGGCTAAGTTTTTAGGGGGCTACGCTTCAACATCGTAAAACATTTAGCCTATGTTTAAGTTCGTAATCTGCAATCATTTTGAATCAATCATCCTTAGACATTCTTCCATCTTCTACCGTTACGAAACTTGTATTTAAACAATTCGTTTTAATCTCCCAATCCTCAGCCATTCCCTTTTTTTACCTTCTTTTTCCCTTCTTATCTTTATTGTTTTTGCTATTATTGACAAATCATATCCCTTTAGACCATTGCTCTGCCACTCGACGTGCACGAAGAAATTTATGAAATACCTTTCACCAGCAAACTTATTTGTCTTGAAGTCAACTGTTAAAAAAAAGACGTTCAATCCTCAGCCTTATGTGCGTTGGCTCTTTCTTCTGCAGGTTGTTTACTGTTCTAATGATGCCAAATACAACAGATGACGAAAAGCTTGATAAAATTCGTGACATGGAAGAACTTTTATCATGGTACGTCAACGGACTGTCTCCTAATGAAGCTTTCGGAGGAGTTTTAAAGCCAGACTACCTTGGATTCCATCACAACAGTTTTTATGGCTCTGCTTACTTCCCACATGCTCTTCATGTTGCTTCACTCATCGAGTTTCTACTCAGTGGAACACCATTTAAATTGGGTAAGAATCAGCTTGTTACATGGGAAAGTATAGTGGGGACAAAAAAAAAAGAGCTACTGCGCACCAACCCCTCTTCAAACCCAAAGTTACCCCTAATTTGTTATTAGTTGACCGTTATTGGGCTATAGGGAAAGGGTAGGTGTGCAGTTTCTCCGATAGTTACATTGATCCAAATGGATTAAGAAACCATTGGTTGGAGATATGCTCTAGAAGTCTAATTGTGCGGTTGTGGATGGTCCTGGAAAGGACTCCTGTCAGTAGCATTGTCGTTGAGAAATATGTTAGCCAGATACTGAGCGCTATGGCTTTCAACAACACCATCGAGGGGAAAAGGCGAGGAAAGAAATGTGCTAGCGGGTGACTTCTCTGATTCTGTTTCCCGAAGTGTGGTTTCTAAGGTAGCGAATGACTACGCAAAGATAATTGTTTTAACTTTTATAAAGCTTTCTTTGGTTTAGGTTTTCTCTTCGTCCATTACATCAATAATTCTGTTTTGAAGCTCCTTTTGTTTTTTTTACTTGCCTGCAAGAAGAGACGCCTCTTTGGCCTTTTTGTTTCGTAAGGCAAAAGTGAGGCAACAGGTGGAGAGAGGCATCTCCTCGTAGGATTCCTGAGCACTCTGATGTTTCGGCCGTGTAAAACTTTTCTGACGCAGTCATAAACCAGCTCTGTTGTATACTCAATATTTAGGGCATACGTTGATTTTAGTAAGGGAATAACTGTATTTTGTAATTAGAGTTTGAGTTAAGTTGTATTTTCGTGGTTTTGGTTCAAAGGTGAGGACACAAGCAAGCATATTAAGAAAGGTCTTGAGACAATGAGGATTGTTGCTGTTAAATACTCAACTCCAAACAGTGTAGCGGGTCGATTTCCAGGGTTTTACAATGCAATTTTGGCTAGGATTTTTCCTTCCTATGCTTACGCCGGTGCAACTGCTCCTGATTTAAACGATGATGGAAGTCTGGGTGAAATTACTATTCTCGACAGCGATAAGATCAAGATGTTTTTACGACTTTACGATCCAGGCAATGAGGATGTTAGCAATTACCTGGAAGATGGGACTATATCCACACATATCTTTTACTTAAATACTATTGGTTCGATCAACATCATGGAGGAAATAAGCTCTAAAGCTGCCTCGATGGGTATATTGGCCGAAAGTTCGCCCCAGGGATTCTGGACGAGAAATTATGCTTCGCTAGTGATTAACCGAAGAGAAAACTGGGCGGTAACAATGAAAGGCTTCAACAAGTATGTCTGGGACTTCGAGGCCTCAAGCACTCGAAATTTTTTTGGTCTTTATCAGAGTCATGGTGCACTTCTCGTTGCAAACAGCGAGGCGTCACTTAAAACTCTGGATATCGATAATGGTTGGGACTGGACACGACATCCAGGCACTACAACAATAAAAATGGATCTTGATCAATTGATCAGCGACAACCGTAGGTAAGCAGTGAAATTTTCTTCGCCCAAATTCGTCTTTTTCGTTGTGCCGGCTTCGCGAGCGGGTAGATCCCCCCCACTTCGATCCCGTGAAACTATTCTATAAGTAAAATTTTTCCTTTAAGGCTCCTTTTAACAACAGCAATAACAACAACAACGATAACAACAAATGTGATGTACCCTATATCAAGTTTTAACAATCTATTGAATAGAAAGTAATAATTAATTATTAGTATGATAGTAAGAGGGTAACAACACCCTAAAATTACTAAGGAGCTAAAAATGACAGGGAGCTGTGTATTCACCTTCTACCTCCCCCCACCCCGCCATAAAGAAAGAACTGCGTTTTAATAGAAAAAGATACCAGCAAGGCCCGAGGGCCAAATAGTAAGGTCCTTACTCAATGAACTAAGGTTCATTAAAGAATTGGCGTGCCAATATCGAATTATGGATACACTTGGGAAGTTTGGGGAGCGCCTCGAGGAACTCAAGCTTCTTGAGTGTTCTCCAAACTTCTCAAGATCATCTATAACTCGATATACGCATAACTAAAGCATGAATTAAATATTTGATATTAAGATAAGGCTTAGGTCGGAATAAAATTGTGTGTCCTTTTTTTATCTCCAATGGAGGTGCCCCCCACCCCCACCCTCCCGCTCCCAAAATTATCCAGAAGGCTGGACAGGAGACATGTTAGGTGTTTTTGCCATAGTTTTAAAGTCCAACTTACTTAAAGAAAGTACATGTATATCTATCATTATAGTAGTACTGGGGGCTCATATGGTGCACAACCAATCAGAGAAGAGTATTTCGTACAATGTAGCACAAATGAACCAATTATATCATCTGACATTAGAAGTGGCTCCACAGATATTTTCAACCCAAGGAACTGGCGGGTGGATTAACTTTGATTGGTGGCGGTAATTATCCTACGGGGGTCTTTGGAATGGATTTCTCACAGCCTAAGTATCAGTTTCCAGCTGGGTCCTTTCAACTTGACATCACCTTTGAATTCAAGAAGAGCGTGTTTTTTCGCAGATTTTGCCGTGATTTGTCTCGGATCTGGAATCACAACTACCATGAGCTCTCCCAACATAACTCAGGTACATTCATTTGTTTCCCTTTCAGTTGAAACAAATTGATTGTAAGATTTATTTTCGTCTAAACGGGGCTGAAAATGGTGTCGTCCTTTTTATACCAAGTATTTGATTTATTGATTTTAACAGCCTTTTTTCGTTCCATTGACAACTGTCTTAAAATAATCCAGTAATTTCTCAAAATGTTTTCATCAGGTTTATGACATAACAAGTCAACCAAGCATCAAGCCTCTTGGAAACCACTTTTCTTAAAATATGTTAGAATTATTTCTATAATCAAAAACTTCATATCATCAAAAGGTGGCGACAGATATAGTGAGAACTGTTACTAGTAGTAATTTGCAATTTGTCTAACGCTATCAACAAATACAGTTTATCAGGAAATTTAGGAGTCGGTTTAGGGGAAATGGTGACCACGGGGTTTGAGAGGTCGGGTTTTGAATCCCGGGAGGGTCATCGTGTTTTTTCCTTTGTCCTGTGAACTGTTGATCGATTTTAGGGGTTGCCTGTTATGCTCTGGCATAGATAGATTGATAGAGAGATAGCTATACAGATAACTTTATTTAAAGTAAATGAAGGCGGTAAGTTTCCACAGAAACTATGATGCTGCGTCGGTAGAGTATAACAAGGCATTTTGGTTTTATCAGCTGAGTCGATGAATTAAATTGGCCACCGTTAAGAGTTTCAAAGCTGACTTTTCGAGCGTTAGCCCTTCGTCAGAGCGAAGGGCTAACGAAGGGTTAACGCTCGAAACACATGGCCGCTGAGCTAAGTTCGAGGTTTTCCACAAAATTAAAAGATCATGAAATAATACAATAATAGCATTTATTACCCACCCCCTCTCTCCCCACGAAACTTGCAATAATTGTCCTTGACTAAAAGTATCAAATTTGAGCTTAACAACAAAGAAAAAACCTAAATACTTATCGTTCCATGATGTGCTTAAGAAATTTCTGCCTACTGTATGTTATCTGGAAGCGAGTTCCTTTTCTTAGCCGCAAGTTGAACCATACTTCGGTTACGTAAGTTTATCGTGGCCTCCTAAATTATACTTGTCTTTACTTAATTTCGTTAAATCGCCTCTATTTATTAGTGCACGGCCCTGTAAACGGCTGTTTATTATGGATTGGATGCCAACATTATTCCTTCACTTCACGCCTCAGAAACTAGAGGCCCGTTTCTCGAAGGTTCCGGTAACTTAACAGCCTGATGGGGGTTTTAAAAGTTTTGAAAATTATACAATAAAACTATAAGATAAGGGAAAAAAATGGACTTGTGGACTTAAAATGGACTGCTTCTCTATTCTTTAAATTTTGATTTTAAAATATGGAATCGGGGGCGTTTAGTTACTGATACATTCAGTCGCATTAATCATGCTATATCCTTTCTTTACGCGACAATATTTTCTTAATCTTTCTTATGAGAAAACTAAGGAATGCACGCTTGAAATTGGTTTCAGACCCCGCTGTTCCAGACGAAGCTTCTTGACGCAAGCAATCCATCATCAATTCTGATAAACGGAGAAAGTCACTCACTCAACACCGACTTGATAAAGACGCCGTCGTTCTTTAACACAGGCAACCATGCAGCTACACTTGTAGATGTCAATGGTAAATACATAATATGGACGATTCGATTTAAGCATTGAGCAGCTGTATTTATTTTTATACAAAACTTTCGCCGATCTACGGCATCTTAGGGAATATAAAGACAATATTTTACTTTGCATGATATGAAAATGATGTATCGTCCATTTAATCAACATGCTACTGAAGGACAACTTCAAAAGAATTGTAAAATCAAATTGGTAGCTTCGATATGTAATTTACCTGATCCCCCTCATGGGGATCTGTAATATTCTTATCTACAACCCCCCCCCCCCCCCTCACTGGTTGTTGATTTGCATAGTCCCTCTTTATACTCTGTTGGCGACGACTGATTTCCGCTCCGTTCCCCCTGAAAACCATGTGTTCCCCCAAAAGGCCTCTTCCCCCAACCCTTAAGTGAAAGATAATGATTGGTTCCTTTAAAGAGTTATGGGAAAATTTGGTTTGTGTTTTAAGTCTGGTTTGTGCAGACTGATTGGTCAGTTTTGCTGTGATACTATTGGCTGCAAGACTCAAGTAGCTCTTTTAAGTTGTGATCGTTCAATGTCTAATGTTGGTGACGGTGACATCATAACTACCATTTTGCACTTCTGTTATGAATATGAGTTTAGAATTGGAATTATATATATATAAATCTTGCTTTGAGGTCAAAAGTGACTTTCCCTATTTGGTTATTATGCTTGCGTTTATGGCACTAACATTTCACTAATAGTATTAAAAGTTTCATTATTCTCTCATTCTTAAAAATTTAAGGAAACACTTACTACATTCCCAGTGCGTATAACCAGGGACTTAATGTGAAGATTGGCTTGCAACATTCTAGAACTCAAGATGATTTAAAGGCTACATCGGCTCGGTATGCGACTGCATGGCTCGACCATGGAGTGGACCCAACGGACAAGGGTTATGAATACACCATATTGGTTAAAGGACCCTCAGAAGAAATCCATGTAGGAATTTTTCGAGTTTAAGAAAAGATGCGACATTTTTTGAAAACATGTTTCGACAGTTCTTTTGTCATCTTCAGTTCTGATTTATGCAAAGTACAAAGTTGAATTTAAAGTGTGTAACAAAGTGCTGATTGGACAAAACAAACAATAGAAACAGAACAATGTATGCAGTTACAAGGAAAGTTTTAAATCAACATGATATAGTTGAAGATTAACTGTAGGTTGCTCCCATTGAATGATTAACAAAATGTCGTATGTTTTCTCAAATTCGTGACACATCTGCTGCTACCCAGACCTTTTGGCAATTTCAAAGTTTATTTGACGATTCCTTTAGCCATGCGCATTTAAACAATTAGCTCTCAGAAATGTTGCATGTGTAACCTCTTGCAATTTCAGTTGTTAGATTGCAAACAGGTGATAAGAATACACTCGGTCATCAGCTATACTGTCGACTGCTATTTTGCCATGACACCTAATTCTTTACCTTGAAATGTATGGCAGTCAGTATTGAGAATTTCGTACAGGATCTTGGAAGTTAAGTTGCTTTTATCAGCAAGTATTTGTTGACAAGTGGACTTGGAACGAAACAATTGTATCTCAGTGGTCGCTTTTCAAGAAGCATTCCTTCTTCGCTTCTAAGCCAATGGATTTTTACCGAAAATCTGTCGGAATAGGAAATTGTGGGATAGATATGCAAACACGTTAAGCATCCTTACAGACAATTTTTTTTTGTACCAAATGATCCAGTCTCGCATGGAAAGCAACATGGCTAGACTTTTAATTTTGAAAGAGCCCATATAGCCTTCGGCAATATTACTTGTTTTTTTTTCTTTTTGATTTCGCACTAACGTTTTGCTGTTTTGCTGCTTGTATGAAGTACTTCAGAGAGACAATAGGGCTCACGTGGTGAAGATCAATAACTGCCCGAGGCAGGGTGAGACTCAGTATGGATACGTTTTTTTTAACAAATCTGCCCTTACCGAGGGTCCGGTATGGAGCGTCACGAAGGTAAAACTTGTCATGGTGTGGTCTAGCTTTGATAAGAGTAAAAACAAAGTTGGTTTTAACGTGACTAGCACAGAGAACGAAGTTCCCGAATATATGGAGCATCTCCTTTTTCTAAAAGAAAATAAAGACTTAAAACGTTTCTTATAAGAAAGGCATTTCATTTGTGTTTTTTTCTTATGGCTAGTTGGTTAGTCCTGATTTAAATTTTAATATGCAATAATTGTTATGCATTGTTTTTTCGAACTGTTTTTACAAGTTTTTAATTTCCAAAGGCATTTTAATCGCAGTTGACTATGTGTATAGAACTATTATTTTTAATATTATTTGTTACTTATTTATTATTTAATTTTTTAAATAGTTAATTAATATTATTATTATCATTTATTATCATTTGTTTTCTGCAGTTCAGTAAGGTTTTTTATTACGGGGTTTTCGAATCCCTATTGAAGCTTTATACCTTGGAAAAATTATGCGTAGAAACATTTTTAAGAAAAAGTGATGATGTTAGGTTTCAACTTTTCTTTTTAGAGAGGCATTTCATCGGTGTTTTTTCTTATAGCAAGTTATTTAGTCCTGATCAGAAATCTTAACATGCATTCATTGTTATCAATGAATTGTTTATAGAACTGTTTTTAGAAGGTTTGAATTTAAATTTTCTAAGGCATTGTAAGTCGCAGCTCAATATGTTTATAAACCTATTTTTTATTATATTTTATTTCACAGGATCCTTGTATTGTGATGGTGGAAGAAGCGGATGACAATAACTTGCACATAGCAGTCTCTTATCCAAATCTAAATTTCAACATCACCAAGACTTTGGATTCTGCCTCTCAGATCACTGCGCAAGAAAGGTTTTATTCTGTTAGCACGCCAGTTGACATAGAGGTAATCGGAAAACTAATATTCCTTCTTTTTTACCTCTTTTTTGAGAATACTGTTGGTCCTTGCAGTCTGATTGGCTGTTGGTTGTTTGATTATCTACAAATGACACAACTTTTTTTGCTCAAGATTGTACCTTTTTCACCGCCAGTGGGGATGGAACTCTAAATCAAAAAAGCTAAACAGATTTTCAGGCTTTTTTGAGACAACAATCACTTCAGAGAAAATTGAAAATGAAAAAAAGCCATTTTTGGGAATTTTGTAACTTTATCGCCGATTCTTGCTTTTTTTCTAACGTCTAGAGGATAAGTAAATTATTGGTACCGAACAAGATCAGTACTGGGACAATTAAATTGTGAGATAACGAAATGGAAATGTAGAACTTTGTTTGGTAGTGACTTTCATCCTTAATGTCGACCAAAGCACGCAAAGGGCAGCATTCCGTACACTATACACAAAAACACTAGAATTATGTTTATGATACAAAGTGGTTCATGTAATACCTGATGATGTATGATAAAGATAAATAAGTTGTTATTATTATTATTATTATTATTATTATTATCATTATAAATTATGTTTAGGATATAAAGTGGTTCGTGTAATATCTGATGATGTATAATAAAGATAAATAAGTCAATTGATATTTGATAAAAGAGGATCATTTTTCTAAATTCTTGATAATATGAGATGATGTATGAAGTAATTTAGTTTAAGACTGATATCTTTCGGATGAAGCTTTATTTACTATAAAATAACGTTGAACTGAATTCCTAAATGATTTCTAGCGTAATGAATATTTTAACCCAACATTTTACGCGGAAAAAAAATTAAGAATTTATGCATTTGATAATGATATTGTGGCTTAAACTAATAAGGTAATCTTGATTTGTATGAAGAAAGCGTTTTTCAGTTTGGTGACAGCCGGTTTCGCTACTTGTCGAGTACGCTACGGTCGAGTTCGCTACATGTTCGCTACTTATATGCCGAATTCGCTACCTACTTCATCCTACCTTGGATCGTTCTATTTTCACGATCTTTTCGAACCACCATCATGTTTTTAAGAAATCTACCTTACTCGACCTGAAATGGGTGCCATGTTTAGCATATTATCGTGGAGTGAGTAGACCTAGAAAAACGACTGCTAATGGCTAGCCCCTCTAACTTTGGTCTGGAAGAGATTTATTGATGACATCTTTTCACCGAGGGACATTTCTATGAAAGAAGCTTACAATTTTGTTGACTTCGCCAATGCGTTTCACCTTACAAATAGGTTTACTTGTGAAAACGTAACCTCGCAACAATCACAAAAATCAACGAGTCGGTTAAAAGCAAACTAGAAGGCAATTTGCATATGATCAGTTTAACTGACTCCTAAAAACGGCAATCACGTAGATGGAGTATAAATTACAGATATTGCTTGTGGTTTATGATTAAAAGAGTAATTAAAACTGTGAATTAACAGAGGCAGCGAATTCGGCGTGTTAGAAGCGGACATGTAAAGAACTCGAATGCAGCGAACTCGACGAGTAGCGAAACCGGCCCTAAGCTTCAGTTTATTTCCCTAAAAAAATTATTAGGGTAATTATAATGACCAATTAGAAAGAATGTGTTTGTCACTCGAAACCTGTGAAAAGTCAAAAGAAACCAAAGTAAACGAACCTAACTGCGACCACTTAGATTGAGATTGAGATTGATTTTCTTTTTGATCTGAGTGATTTAGAAGGAAGAATGAGTTTTTGGGACCTTCACAGAACAATAAAATAGCAGCAAAGCAATTCATAATTACACTCGTCACTCAGAACAATTTTCAATTGAGTTTTGAAAGTAACCCGGAATTGCATTGGGTTTGCTTTACTTTGATTTGTGATTGGTTCAGAAAACTCGCGCCACTCTCTCAACCAATCAGATACAAAACCATTCGGTCGCCGCGTTTTCCCGCGCTTTTGGCGGTTTGCTTGTATTTTACTTTGAGTTCTGATTGGCACTCCAGGATATTTTTCTTTCTTCCGATTGTCCGCTGTAATTACTTTACTTTTGTTCAACAACGCTCAATCCAAAAGCTCTCCAAAAGAACGGCTCAAGATCTTAACTTCCAATATGAATGATTTATCTCAGGTGAGAGTCATCAGTGCGGTGAATGTAGCAACTGGAGATGTGAGAGTAAACGGAGAGGTTGTCCCAGACGCCGATAAAACAAATCATGTGATGGTGATACCAATATCTGACGGCGCAGTTATAGGGCGTGCCATCGTGTTCAAACAGCTGTCCATGGGGTTCACCACAGAAGTCACACTTACTCGATAATGGCCTTGACGGCATATGCATTTTCTTCCTTTAGATTGATAATAAAACTCTTTGAATGAATAAAACGATGTCAAGCGAAGTTAAATTTGCTAAAGAGTTGTAGAGGGCTTGTCACAGAAATGTAAAGCTGAATAGTAGAATGGAAACCAAAAAATAAAGGTTTGACCAAAACCAAAAAATAAAGTTTCTCTGTGAGTTATAAACCGATAGTACACTTTAAAATGTCTAAATCTTATCCTTGAATACTTTTAACACTCAAAGGCAATGCTAAGAGGAATCTTTCAGGGGGACTGGTGCGTGGCATTGAAAATAACGACCGTGTGGGAGACTTTACTGTGGAACGTGACTGCGACATGAAAGGTCACGGGATACGCAAGGTGGCTGGAAACAATTTTTGAGTCCTGCCAGCTACATTTAAAGCGCTCAAAAACTTCAAACTTTCCCTATTCGCAGTTAAACCAATTTCACCCTTGTGTTGACTAAAGGAATGAAGTTTGACATAGTGGGCGCCACTATTATGCTAATGTTATGGGGAATAATTTTAAAGAGCTCTTAAGGACTGTCTCAGAAAATCCTTGATAGACTTTCTCACAACTTCAGGATTTTCTTTCTTGAGAAGAGGCCTCGCCTTGGAGCGAATTTTAAAAAATTAGCTGGTGGCCAGAGCATGGGAAAGCTGTTTCCAGCCACCTTTAGGCGATAACGGCTGAACTCTTCCCCCCCCTTAATCTTAACCGCGTGTATGGATGCGTGCGTGTCTGTATGAATGTGCGGAAGGGGAACTTACCACAGCGAAAACAGTTTGCTATTCGAAGGCAGTCCTACTGTATCGTTTCAAAAAGCTACAGTTCCTTTCATTTCCGATGTGAAATCACGAAGAAGTTTTGCACCCTAGCCTTTTGTTTCGGCCGATGCTTATCATCCCTTTTTGTAAAAATCTCCAATCTTATTGGCCATGTAAGTGAAGGGGTAGGTGCCGTTATTCATCACTTTTTTAAGTTCATCAACTCAAAAAAGCTTTTGTTTCAGGTGGCGCAGCGCTGTATACTTAATTTGCAGCTGCCTCTGTTTGCGTGAATACGAGCCCACTGATGATACACGTGGTAAGTAAGCGGTATGGTCCACATCACGTATGGCAGCGAAAATTCGAAAGTGTCACCCCCCCCCCCCCCGCCCCCCCTCCCCCTCTCTCTTTCTTCCCTGTCACATCCTTTAAAAAATCCGAACTACGCCCTTAAATTGATAGTACAAAAAGATATCTGAATCCGCAGAAAATCGCTTTTATGTGATAAATCTGCCAACCGAGATTAAAGAAGTTGAACCTCAGCCGATCGCCATCCCTTGTAGTAAACGAGGTAGACACCCTCGTTTGGCCATCCTCCTTTGGGATGAAAACAAAAGTTAGTTTTCCAATTCTTCATTGCATTATGGGGAAAACTCTGAAATACAAAGTAAATACATAATATTTAAAAAAATGAAAATAATGGAGAACCAAACATTGACCAGTTTTGAAATAGAGAGAACTCTTTGCAAATGAGTCAAAAACACTTTGCTCGTCTATATCCTGGCTTTATGACAAGGTGCTGTTCATATAATGATGTACAAGACCATTGTTGGGGCCACACGGGAAGAGACTTTGATTTGCTAGGAGTTTGTTTAAATATAAAGCTGAGAAGTAACATCTCAGCGTGCTATTGGGATCACATCTTTGTTAGAATTGTCGAGAGGTTCGCAAGTTTTTGTTGGTTCATCAGATAAAGTTAAAGTAAAGGTGAAAGTTTTTCGAAAGGAGCGTAAGAATGATTAAAAATGAGCTTTTCTTACAAGGTATTTGTCAAAATTGCACCGACGCGGAAATAAATCAAGCCCGTGTTTTTCAAAAAATGTCAGTTGCGATTGTTAGCTAAATGTATACAGCGATGGAAAAATAACATCCGGCTTTGTAAGATGTCTTTGTTTCACACTTTGAACTCGAACAGCTAAATCAACAAAAACACATCTTTTGACCGCCATGCTAACATTAGTTTTCATTGTGTCTTATTCTGGCGTCATATATGGCTGAAAGACAGCTATTACACAAGGCTGGACCTGCAAAGTGTAGTTAGGCTCTGAAAGCAAGAAGTTTGCAGGTAGGGCATAACTTATGTCTTTTAATCAAACCTTGCAAATTCTGGTTATGTAGGTTGGCATCGCAAAGTTAATTGAATGGCTCCTTGGAGGTTACTCTCAATTTTAAAAGGTAGCACTTTTGTGTGACAGATTACCTGCTAATTTTGAAAATCAATCGGCTTCGAGAAGATACGTGAGGTGTCTCATAAGAGCAGGAACATGCTTGACTTGCATTACTTCATTAACCAACTAAGCAATACACTACGGTGCCTACATGTGCATGATACCCAGTTCTTGCTGGTTAGTTCGTTTTTAATAATTCTAGCGTCAGTTAAGCTCAGAGGTCGTGAAAGTTTTTAAATGTTAAACAACATGGCCCGCCGTGCAAAAACCTAGAGTTTAATCTGAATACCTTTTCTGTTTTCTATGAAGTTCAACAATTCCTTCATCTCATGGTCACGACCAAATTCTTCGGCTCAATGGTGGTCATAGAAATAGTGAAACGAAAAGTTACCTGAGCCTTTCTAAAAGTTACCTGGTATTATTTAAACAAATGTTGATTTTGTCTTCTTAATAAATGTTTTGGATGTCTTTTAATGTCAACAATATCTTTTTTTTTAACCTCTAATGTTTTAAAAGTAAATGTAATATTTCAGCTGCGAAAGCCTTCTTTAAATGTCCCTTGAGGCCATATTTACAATTAAAGGAAAAAGGATGTAACTTTCCAGTTTTTATCGGTTTTGCGATTAAAACTACTATCAGCATTGAAACTGAACTGAAGGGGTTTGTTCATTGGATGGTTAAAAAATCTTGTGTAAATTTTTAATTAAAGTTTAGATGAGTCGCAAACTGTGGTTTTTATCAAATCACGACTTGATAGCGATTACTGCTATTCTTAAAATTAATAATTAAAGGTTACATCGAGGATCCTGAGAATTAAGAAAAAAATCTAATCTTTAATTTATAACTGACAAATTTGTAACGTATTGCCAGTATTAGCTGTGGGTGAAAAAAGAAACTTGTAATGGAGTTTTTATTTTGAAGGCCGATAGATGAGTGTTAATGTGATGGAGCTGTAAGAAATTTTAATCGAGATGTTATTAATAAAAAGAACATTTTATTTAGGAAAACTGTCCACTTTTAGCGGGAAAAGGAATGCAAAAAATGAATTTTTCATGATGTTTTCGTTGTGATTTATCTTTAAAAACGAATATCACCCGAGCGAAAATCATTTTCTTGTTAACCCTATAAACAAACTCAGCAGTGACAACGTCGACAATGAGAACAATGACAGGCAAAAGCCTTTTATATTTTTTGTAAATACCGACTTTAAAAGCACTAAGAACTTTTAATTAGCTATGCTAAGAGACGGCCATGGTTAAAAACTTGACAAAACATATTTATTTTTGTGATATGTAATTTCTAACCTTAACTAGAGGAAGATGAAAGTTGGCGTCTGGTTGATCATCAGCACATTGTGGTTGCTTTTGCAATTCGCAAGCTCCCAGTTTGCAAGTAAGTTTCCTATTTTTTTTACTTGAAAGAGATATAATGATGGTATCGAAGCATTATGCGGTTTATAAATGCTGTATTATTGACTTTCTTTTCCCTTTTTTTTTTTAATTCTCTAACAAAGAAAATTTGGAATTGCAGACATGGCCTATCAAAGCGACTATCACATCACATTCCCGGAACGCGTGGATGGCAGGCGGGGAAAAAGGGATTTGTCAACATCTGAAAAGGTTTTTTTTAAGACAAACGCTTTTACAGTCGCTGAAACGTTTTTCTGAACGTAAGCTTTTGAATTCTCCGCTAGAGGGTTGAATTAAAACCATTGGTGTAATGCAAACCTGTTTGAAAAATGGACGGGGAAAAAGAATGGATAACCTGGCATTCAATTGGGATAAAACGGAATCAGTTTTTTCAAACTAATTTTTGTGCTTATGGCGAAGCCAAGCAACTTGCAGAAAAGCAGGATTTAAATTTTATTTATATATATATATATATATTTTGGTTTATTTTTAAATGCGTTTTTAACGCAGAACGGAGCAATTTTTTATTTAAAACATTCTTCTGGGAATTAATTTCATAGAAAACCACTTTTGGCTCCTATAAATCACTTTCGTCAACCAAGATTAACTGTTAATTATGCCAGCTCGGTAGACCTGGATGATGATGTTACTTTGTTTCAGGGAGTTCACGTGGATGACGCCTCCTATCGACTGAATACCCCTGACAAGGACTGGACCCTAGATATAAAACGAAATAAGTATGTTTGGTTTCATCATACGACTGACTTTTGACCAAAGTCTACTAATTTTCAAGATGTCTCTGTTTAGTGGAAAGTTGTTTGCATGTTGGAGGTTCACCTAAGCATTGATAAAAAAAAAACCTGATCATTTTCGTCGTGTAAGTGTTCTGGTTATCTCTTTTACTCGGTAGAGAGACTTCGTGACTTCAAATTTTTGAGAAAATAGATCTTGTCATCAAACTAGAATACAATTTCAAAGACTAGGAATAAGGGGGAAATTTTAGGATATTTACAGTTCTGGTGAACTTTTCTTTTCTCGAAAAGATTGTAAACCATCACTGGGATATTAGCGAGAAATGCTAACCAGTAACGTGGGCAGGTTTTTCCCTCTTTCTTGATAAGGGATGCAGAATGAAACGTTACAAAAAGTGACACTGGTCTCTAAAATCCGTCAATTTTTGGGTTATGATTCATTTATTTTTCTTCTTATTCTTTATGAGAGAGAGATAACTGGTCGTTTTGTTTTTCTTTGTTCATCTCATAGAGATCTTATTTCTCCATCATTTGTCGTTCGCACATTTGCTAGTGATGGTTCAGAAGTTATTCAAGAGGTAATTTGCAAAAAACTAATATTTTTTAGCATTGTTTAGAGCAGTGTTAAATCAAGTGTTGAAAGTAATCTGAGATTGCATTGTTTTTTTTATATTTCGCTCTGTGATTGGTCTAGAAAACTAGCGCCACTGTGTCAACCAATCAGATGCACTCCTAAAACCAATCACGACTTTGTCGCCCGCGTTTTCCCGGATGTTGGCTCAAAAGTTTTTGTTATAAGTTTGTTTATCCTCATTAACATGTAATTAGACTTACTTTGGCACTAGCATGTTAAAAAAGTTTACCACAGGAATACCAGCAAACCAAACTACCTGGCAACCTAATGTGGTGCATGACGACTGGCTTTTGAATAGTTGAAAACTGTTGCCTGAGATTTAGAGTTTTACATTCCCTAACTGCCATCACTCCCTCCTTCCACTGTTGATCTGTGAATGCCTATGTGCATAATCTCTAGAGTTTGATAATTTGGTTTTACCAAGTGCGTTGATAATGTAAACTGGCCACCGTAAAGTGTTCAGCAGTTTCTAAGGTACATTGGCCAATTTAAATTATCAACTCATTTGATAAAACCAAATTGCCCATGGCCCCACAGTTTTTATATAATCTTACCCTTTTCATTTCTAAAATTTTTCGTTTTATACCCAAATCCTAACGCGAATGTTAGGGATGAAGAGGCCCCGCACGAAATTGAAGTGACAAACTCAAATTTACTAAGCTGCGTTTTGTATGATGCATAATCACTGTGTTGTCTTTCATCTATTGGCAAATTGTTTTTCACAAGAGAATCGCCTACGAAATCTATCGTGGACATATAAAGTTTTTTCTGTCTGCGTAAGTTATTAAGTGCTACACTCGTTAACCCGGTTCAACTTGAACATTTTGTATCTTTTTTTAAATCTTTTTCAGGGAGGTCCTGATCATTGTCATTATCAAGGGTCCATCCGAGGCCTAGCAGATTCAACCGTTGTGTTAAACACTTGTTCAGGACTGAGGTATTAAAAAAGCCCTCATTCATGAAAAATATTCCCAAGGTGCCTCGTAAAAATAGCTCAGCTTGTTACGCAATTTACTGAAACGCTCAGACAAACCGATAAAATAGTTGGGCAGTATAATCGTCCAGATCAGTATGGCGTGTGAAAGAACTGTTCTCAGTGTCAGCATATCACATCAGATTCAAATGATTTTATAATGACGTACGCACTGGTTGTCGAAACGTTAACCGCTTTAAATAAAAACACTTGCAGCACTGTTTTAAAAGGAAAGCTAGCACAACAATTTCTTTTTTGCGCTACAAAAACATCCAAGCGGTTAAAAAATTATGCATCGTGGTTTATCCATAAAATTAAATATTCCTTTCCTCTAAAGGATGAATGAAGTTAAAAGTACAACAGTGACCCATATTGAAGAACTCCGCGGTGATTTGCCGACACGAGTTTTATGGTTTTAATCAACGTACGTAGGCGTATGTGCCTTGTATAAAAAAAATTTATTAGACACTTTCACAAAGAGAAAAAAAATACATTTTTTTTTCAACACCTACGGTAAACCGAACGGAAGTCTTTGCTTTGTACCCACACCGGGCTGGGTCTCACTACACGTCTGTTATTTTATTGTATTTTTTTAATACCGCATTTTAGCCATTAACTTTAACTAAACCTATGTAAGGGTCCAAAACAAAATAATTGGGGTCCCTTGATTAGACAATGATGACCACAAGAGACATGGACAAGTATAAAGGTGAATGAAGAAGAAATTTTACAATTTCTCCTAACCAGGGGGCTCGTAGATGATGGCAAAGATACATTTTATATTACACCTGAGTCTGGAGGAGAAGTAAGTCTTATTATCGAAATAAGAGTTTGATTTAATAACACACAGAATTTTACTGTTGATTCCTCTTCATGATTTCAAATTACCAGTTATAACACCGCTTAGTAATTATATGCGTGATTGTATTTCACTGTAGGAAACTGGCGCCCACAAAATATTCCAAGCAAATGAAGACGAAGCCAAACACATCCTGGATAACTGCGGTAAGGCAATTGGCGGAAATAGAATTTTACCACAGAAAAAAAAAAGTGGAGCTCGCCATAAAGCATTTATTTTTCAACTACGTGGACTAATGTTTAGACAAGTTTTAACGACCATCTTTGTAACTCTAGTAAGTAAGTAAGTAAGAGATTTCTATGGTTTGAATAGCGTTCTTGTTTGACAAAATATTCTCTCACAACCTCTGCACGTAAAGCTGATGAGTACGGACGGATGCTTTGCCTCTATTCATTTCAGTGTGAAAGTCGATGTGCTTAAGCGTTCTATTAGCCAAGATTTGGCTCAGCCGTGAATGCAAAGACATAAGCACACTCAAAGAAAAGAGAAAAGTGTTTATTTTTACTTAGAAGACTCATGCAAACGTCCCGTAGTCCTTTTCAATAAATTTGTTTCTAATATCAATTTTTGGTTTCTTTCTTTACTCCAGGAAACAAAGAAACTCATGCAGATTTGCATCAATCAGTGGAAAAGTCAGGTGCAATTTCTCGGGTAAGATATTGATAAGAATTTTTTCCTTAGGAATTTCTTCTTTTCATTTATACATCAACGATCTCGTGGATAAGAGGTAAGAGTGAGAGAGAGGCAAAAACCGGAAACAGCATAATATATCATGATTCTTTTTTATGTTTTCATTAGATAAGACGAAGCATATCGGGCCACGTTGATGAATTCTACAAACCATTTTTGACAACAGATGAGACGAGATACAATGAGCTGTTATTGGTTGTAGATTTTGGAATGGTAAGTAATACGATAAATTTTGAGATTCGTAATGATCTTAGAGTAAAATTTATCCTCAAGTTCCCATGCATTTATTACAGGAAAGAACGTTATGTTACACTAATCGTTTGCACCTTATCAGTGGTTTTTATACTCTCCATACCGTTTCCCAGTCTTTCTCTACGGTCCTGAAAAGGGAATGTATCAAATAATCGTTTCCTTTATTCTCTTGACATTTATTTTTAATCGAGGGGTAAATTATGGGGAGAAAAAAGTTCTTAGTGTCTTTCAGGTTTAAAAGGTTGATTAACTTGATAACACGATCAGGAAAGCAAGTTACCTGGTTTTCCATCACACCTTACTATGGTCGGGAAAGCAAAAAAATTCGTATGAACAATCTTGTAATCTACGAAAGAGTTTGTCACATTTAAACTTTGTTTTGGTGACATTGAGGATATGGGATTTTATGGAAGATATGAAATTCATTTGGGGAGTAAAAGGGGCTAGATCCCTGTCTTAAAGAAGAATTCGTGATTTGTTAATTGCTCCGTAATTATTAGGTTCGGTACTTACTGAGGGTTTCCTTTTTTTTTTGCTTTTAATTTTTTAGTACTTGAAACACAACAATGACACCAAAGTAATCACGGACCGAGTGATAACACTGGCAAACGCTGTTGATGCCGTGAGTAATCAGTTTCAGATACTGAGTGAATCACGACTTTCTGGTTACTTGTAATCACGAAAAAAACTCTTGTCAATGATCTTGAATTACTCAGGCTGCGGCAGCCAGAACGGAAGTCACTATCGAAATCCAGAGAAAAATTGGCGTTTTAATAAACAACCTACGGTCCAAATTCCAATTCGATCTGGAAACAGTGAACATGTTAAATTCCCATTCCAATTTTTATATTTTTCCATTGTCATTTTTCATTCCCTTTTAATATTCAACTATTTGGATATTTAATCATTTTCCTAGTCCCCACGGGAGAGCAGCAGCGAACAAATCAGTCTAATGGAATGTCTATCATGACTTCCCTATTTTTCTTTATTTAGATTTATCAGCGGATAAATATCAGGGTAGTCTTGAAAGCGTTGGAAATTTGGACGAATGGCGATCCTTTTGAGCGTCAAAAGAAAGGAGGACCTGACCTTGGTCGCTTTACTTCATATCGAAACGACCATTTAATAAAAAAATTTGCTCATGACAACGCACAGCTACTGAGGTAAGAAGATTTCGCATTTTAATAAATCAAAGATGAGAGAGAAGTTCGAAATACTTTTTGTTTCTTAAAAAAATATTGTAGTAGGGGAAATGTAGGGTCTACGATTAATTGTGGGAAGTTTCACTAATAAAACATTAATTGTTCATCGTACCAAGTCGAATATTAAGTACCAAACAATATAACTGATCACGGTTGTCATGGTTCTGCTAAGTTCCCTGACTAAATACCTAAGCTCCAAATTTGTTTAAGAAATATAGGATTACATGGATGACGCACAAAACACACAACTTCATTGGCTTCGGGCTCCAAAACTCGGACTGGTTTTACATGGACGAAAAAAAATTATCTTTAATCATTGGAGAAGTTGCATAGAGTTCCCTTCTTTTTTTCGTTTCAGCGAGTGGCGTTGGTCTGACTGTGCTGGCATGGCGTTCCTATTTGGGATGTGTGGCTCTGTATCAACCGGTGTTAATAATGTAAGTTAAAAAGTGATCGACTGATTGCGAAAACTGATAACAGTGCTCTCTAATTAATTACGAATGAAAGTCACTTGGAAGATCAACTCTCCAATGTGATTGGTTAACAACTTTCCGAAAACGATACATGCTTATTCGGTTTTTTAAATTTAAATCAAACAAAGTGAAATCAGATAGCCTCTCAAGCATAGGTGTCAAATACTGAGCAAACCATAAATCAGAGCTTCTTATAGAGAAGTTGAGTCAAGTTGTAGCAACAAATTTAAAAATGATGCTGTAAAGTAGTCGCCCCTTGTTCGACGTACCTCTTAAACAGATTCACCCAAAACTCTAGAGCTTGTCATGAGTGATTAATCTCCCTCGTCTCCTACAGCCCTAAACACCCTTGTTTACTATTTTCGCTGTTTGTAATTTCTATTAATAAAACCTAGACTGGTTGGATGTCTATGGTTATGTTTGGTTACCACAACTGGACGATATTTTCATAACATGAACAAGACACTGAAGAAAGCACTTCAGAGTCTTGACTCCTCACACTATTGGAAGCTGAACATTTAAGATTATCCATAGATGCATTATCGTTTATGTAAACGTCTCTGTAGGAGGCTGATATTTTGGTCTAGTTAATCTTAACGGGCTTGATAGCTACATTAAGAGATCGAACTTAAGTTGTTTACTTTTACTTTCCAAGTGGGATTATGGAAGCATCATTGGCCCTTATGTAATACTGGCACATGAAATGGGTCACAACTTTGGATTCAGCCATGACGAAGGTAAGAATGACGAGATACTTAGAAATCCTAGCCTTAACCTAAAGCTGGACAAGGTTCAGGTGGGATCTCTCAGCAACCATTAAAACCTCCCTAACTCTACTAGTTCGCTGTACTATCTCCAGATAACAAAATCTAAATTTCTTTCACGGTTTACTTTAGTTGTTCAGTTTTTCGATTACTAGTTCTTTCATTTCTCTATGTATTTTATTCGTGTTTAACGCAAGCCCAAGTTGTTAACAACTTTTTTGCTGATATGGTTAACCTATTAAGGGAAAGGAACATAACTTATTATTTTAATCATTTTCCCCTACTTTAAAAGATCGTCAGTATAACAAAACAGACGTGCAAAAGTTTTTTCTGTTTAAGATTTCTATCATTTGCTCCACTGAATACGTTAAAGTGACCTTATTACTTAATGAAGAGAAATTCTGAAAGCAAACTTACAAATGAATTCATCACAAAGTGATTGTTTGCGGGATCATCTTCTCTTTCGCTCATTTGTAATGAACTCTTTTCCCAGGAAGCTGCAAGTGTTTGACCCCAAGAGGCTGCATCATGGGCGGTCACAAGTATGTGATATTTGCATAATAGATATGTGCACGCCATTTCGCAAGAAGAATCTTCAGCTTGGGCAATAAGAGCCAGCCGGAGGCCAATACATCTAATCTAAAACAAGCAGGCTACACGACTCAATAAGGAGCGTTGTGATTGGATGTCATGTAACCAAAACCAAACTGTAATTACAAGCAATGGCTATTATTGTGCAAATACTACAAGGTTACAAGTGACAAATCTTTCAGTACAGATACTGTAAATAGAGTTACTTTGACATAACTGACGAATCAAATAAAATTGTGCGATGGACTGGGTCGATAATAAGCCAAAGAACACGAAAAATTTGAACGGAAATAATTCGTCCTTTCATGTAACCCTATCGGAAACTTTGGACTTAGAGATTGATGCTTGTTTATATCACAAATATATTAAATTTGATCCGCAGGGCCAGAGTTCCAGGATTTTCTAACTGTAGTATGACTTCACTTCAAAGACTCAATGATTGGTGCTTATATAACGTGCCAACACAAAAGGTACATAATCTTATTTCAAGAAGGAGTAGTTACTATGGTAACAGATGTATCAAACATTGTGCTAACTGAACTTCGTGGAAAAACATTCTTTTCATAAAGCATGCAACATAAATATTGATAACTAAACTATAGTTGTCCGACGTTTCGATGTTTAAACTATAGTTGTCCGACGTTTCGAGGTTGCTAGAACCGTCATCACGGTAAAAATGAGAGTTTTTTCGCGGTGGAAATATAAATTGGTGGAACTAGAATAATAGACATTAATTCCACTCATTTATATTTATATACCGCGATAAAACTCTCATTTTTTAACCTTGGTAATGAGGTCAGCAACATCGAAACGTCGGACAACTATAGTTTTATTATTTCGATTGAAGGTTTTCAGTAAATTGCTAATATGAATATTATTGGGTAATTATAGTCTTGCACCCTACAAAGCGTCGGTCACTTCATTTAGTGCAATCATGTAATAGAAACAAGGCTGTTTCATTTTTGTTTGATTTTCTCGTTTTCAAGTCTTATAACAGTTATTGTGGGAATGGAATCCGTGAAGAAGGAGAAGAATGTGACTGTGGCACTCCTGAGGTTTGTCATTGTTGTATTTGTATTAAATATTTCAGCTTTTATTTTTCCAACATTTGTTTTTATTTCTCAAACATAATTAACAAGTCAGGTCTCTTTGATCACAATTGTCTTAGAACAGGTTCAGAGATCTTGAGGGGAAATCACTGATCAAGGAATATGATCATGCTAAAAAACTATTAACAATGTAAACAACGAGGTTACTATTAATTGTTTTCTGCTTCACTCAGTTAAAGAGAATTATCTACCATTCTCAGACTCGTTGACTAAGCTTTCAGTCAGAGCTCCAGTAAGTCAAGTTATTGATTTTTTTGCCAGTTTTCGATCTGAATGGACGAGCGGCCGAATTTTTTAAAATTGGTATTGGTAAATTGGTATTGAAGAGGAGTGGAATACTGAGACCTTGTAATCGCTTAGGCAGAATGGATGCAATTTATAACTTGACTAGTCATAAATTGCACGTGATTTTTTTTTTTAACTTAGGTACCTTATACCACTCAAGAGTTTTTAAATCAAAACAATAATCAATTTTCACAATTAAGTTTTACTTCGACGATAGCAAAGACGGAGCTTTTTGCGAGAATTTAATAAATACTAATTAATTTCCTCAGATGTGTCAGATCAAGGATTCTTGTTGTGAGCCTCACAACTGTGTTCTTAAAAAGGAATCGCAGTGCAGTGACCTACACCATTCATGCTGCGAGAACTGCCTGGTAGTGTAATGTAGAATTATAATCCATTTAATTCATTTAAATAAGCTTGCTGAGAAGTCATTTGATGAAGCAGCACCATAAATACCTCTGAGAACTTCCTAAGCGCGAGCATCGTTGGTTGGGGAGCTTTAACTCTCAGCCGATTTTGTGAATCGTTGTCGGCTGATTCAAGGAATCAAATGATAACGGGAGGACAGTGCTGGAAAAAGTTTAACAAAAGATGAGAGAAATATTTTTTAAGGAAAAACGCCCCCATAACCTTATGAAAACTTTCACCCCAGCACGTGCCTTCCACATCTCTTTTGCCATCGCCAAAACTCGATAAATTAGTAGAAGCGGGATAAGGAATTACACATGAAAATTACGACCTTGGCAAGTCTGCATATAATGGACAACCAGTCTCAATTTGGCTTAAAGAACATAAATGCTTTAGAAATTCTTTTTCAGAAGTGGAACAGATTTAAAAAAAAGCGTTAGGGTATTTTTTTCCCCTTTTTTTGTCAGTGGTAAGTTGTCTGTAAGTCACTAGTCTAGCGATTCCGGAATTGAGATGTTCACTTGTCTGTATGATATGCTGCAGTTTCACAGCATATTGTGGTTACTTTTTCTTCTGAGGGACTATTCTCTTTTCGAAACTATTTAAAGAAGAAGTTTAAAAATAACACCATGAGAGTGCCGCACCAAGTTAACGGGGTGGATGTAAACATCATACTCTCTCAATCATTCCTTTTAGTACAAGAAACAAGGATCGTTGTGTCGTGGAGTCAAAACAGATTGTGATGTTCCGGAATACTGCACTGGTAATTCTCGGGATGTAAGTATAGCTCTAACAAATGAATTCAGTATTAATGATTTTGTACCACATTAATGACTGACCATGCAATTGCTTCATAAATGAAGCACTAAAACAAGAAATTCCATGTTTTGTTTTCAGTGTCCAGGAGATTCATACATAATTGATGGATACCCTTGCAATCAAACTAAAACAGTGAGTGAACCCAGTTGCCTTTGCATAACGAGTATGACATGTGAAACAGTATTTTTGATCCTGCATCGGTTGATTGCTAATTCACACTGACCGCTAGGAGAGGTGAAAGATTAGAGATGAGCAACAGGGGTTACATCAAAGTCCCACTGCTCTTTTTCGATAGAAGCACTTTGCCAGCATTGGGGCTAAATTGAAGCCCACTTAAAAGTTGTGTATGTCGCTGATTTGCTTTCAGTGCTGTTAGCTTTTATTTTTTGGTTCATGTAATAAGTTAATTCCAAATTTCCAGAACCGATTAACATGTAACTTCTCCTAACAATATCAAAATATATCACAGCGAATGGTCGATGAGATAATGTTTTGATTGACAACGCCTTCACTTCTTTTTAAAAATTACATGGAAATAGATAGTGCATAGCAATTAGCTAGTGGGTAGAAATCTACTACTCATCAGAGGATAAAAAAATTGTGGTTATCAAATGGTCATTTGAGGATGTGGTCTTTTTTGAAACATACTTGCACTGAAAAGTACTAGAGATATCTTCAGCTTTACATTTACGACACTTTTTAAATCACTGTTTCTCCTTTAACTCGTTTAGTCTGACACGTATAGAACGATATCTTTTTCAGTGCTCTTCACGAAAGTACTGCATCGCTATGCAAACATCGTTTACTGATGTGAGCGGCTAGTGGTAGTGCATATAGTTACTATTACATTTAATTAATTTGTATTTTTATTAAGATTATACAAGGAAACACCAACTATTTTAGTGTGAACCACAGAACCCTGAATCCAAGAGTCAGCGCTCGATATCTTCGTATCAATCCTCAGTACTGGAATGGCTGGCCTTGTCTAAGAACGGAGTTTCTGGGGTGTTCAGCGGGTGAAGGTAAATGTCATGTCATATGATGGGGAAAATTTTTTAATTTAATTTCTGGCCATATTTGACTGTGCTTTGAAATAGGTTAAATTTCCTTTATTTCCTTCTAACTTTTATTTTAATTCAATAGAAAAACTTGGTTCTGAAATCCTCGTTCCTTGCTGAAATCTGTTTTGAAAAATAATGAGAATTTATGAAAAAATAAAGTATAATTTGTAGGAAGTTGAGTGAAAAGACAAGACTCATGCCTATGGCTTTATTGTTATTAAAGGCAAAATGTTTAATTTTGTTTCCTTTTGTAGGAAAAGTGTTTCTAAGAAAAGGGTTGGGAAATATAGAAGAAACCATTGGAAAAATTAAGAGCCAAATTTAGACTTTCAACAAAAGTCACCACAAGAATTTTGTGACTCTGGGATACTTTTGGAAATTTTGATTTAAAAATCCTCCTTAAACATTTCAGGAAATTGAGACAGTAACAGAAAGTATCATTCAGTGAATTGCTTGGATCATGTTAATTTATCGCTAATGATTGTGGCGACAATGCATACAGGAATTTGGGGTGAAATCACTTGTATTGCTTTGGCTTTGCGTTTACGGAATATATCAACCTCATGAAACTCTCACTAATTTAGTTTAAAGTTAATTTGTTTTGTTTCCACAGTTAGTCCAACTGCCGCAACTCCTCTTAAGTCATACGGTCTGGATCTTTGTCTCACTCCATCAAACCAGTCTTGCTCGCCAAATGACAACGACCGCTTAATATACAGACCTGGAGGTCTGTGCTCAGAAAGTCATTTCCAATTTACACTTGATGCAGACGGGGTGTTACGTCATAATTGCAGTGGTAAAATGGTGTGTCCCGAGAATGGCGGCACTGGTAATGGTGTGAAGATTGTTGTTAGCAGTACGTGCAAAACAGAAGATTCGAAATTTAGGCGGACATCAGGTTTGATGTAATTTCGCTCCTTGATTTCGTAAATTACTGTGTGTGCTTTCAGTCAAAGGGCTTTTTAGAGAGGTGGGCTTGTTAAAAGTTCACTGGGGTCCGGAATATGCGTCTCTGAGTAATTCTGACTGACTGATAAAGGCTTTGAGATACAAACATAATCCACTCACCGCTAACCCCTGTTCACTTGAGCACAACACTACTCTCTCAAACCTGACTGACTCTTGTTCATCTTATATTCTCCAAAATCTGGGAAAGATAAATGGAAATTGGGAAGAATTTTTTTCTTTTAATGATGGAAAAGGCTTTTGACTTTTGCAAGTAAGTTTAGTCAGAGATAACACCGAAAAATGTATATCCTTTGGAAGGCACTCTAACACGACGTTTTTTTTATTTTCTACGGTCTTGCTACTTACAGCAACAGCACTTCATCAGATTGGAAGAGATTGAGCAACCTAAATCGAATATAAATTAACTCTTATATAAGTCCTTAATACAATGTAAATACGTTTGGAAATGATTCGCTCGTCTTTTCACAACGTAATTAATATATAGTCATTGTGTTCATTTCTAACGTTACAGTACATTTATCTGTCTTTTAAACAAAGTTTTTAAACTATTTTTTCGACAGGACGGTCTCTGAAGCATCTAAATACCGGGAAATGCGTCCATACATATGGAGCTTGGCCTGGCGTCGACAGACACATGGTATTGTGGTCAGGATGCGATGAGCGACGGCTGGAACTATGGTTTGCAAAGCAAGGTAATTTATGTTGCTGAAACATACAGCTGAACAGTGTGTAAAAACTTCAATGTAGAGTTACGAATTATTTTAATGCAACATGTACATGAGGTTTCTTATCCGAGAGATTATTTATCAAAATCCAAATTAACAACAGAGAAGTAACTGAGGCGGTTTTAATGGCCAAGTAATCAACCATTCTTTCCATAAAATTCGTAATAAAATTGAGGGGCACAAACACGCTCGATTCACAAGGAACATAGCCTATCGGACAAATCACATTAAAAAAAAAAAAGATGACACGGCATGATAAGTTTGTTTGTTAAGCACATGCACAAGGTTGCATAACATAGCGGGTTCCATTAAAGGAAAGTAAAGATGGCGAAAGCTTTTCTTAAATAAAGCCCGAGATTTCGGGTGATAATCTATTTGTTTTTCTAGGGACAATAAGTTTATTATAACCTTTGGTAATGGTTGGCGCGACACGACCGAAACGCGCTCAATTGAAATTAGATATACCTTATTTATAGAGTGTGTGGACCCTCTCGGAATGCAGAGCGGTGATATTAAAGACAGCCAGATCACTGCGTCTTCATCCAGACCAGCAGATCTCCCGCATTATGGCAGGCTGCATAACGGAAAGTACTGGTGTGCCAAAGAGAAAAACAAAAACGAGTACATACAGATTGACTTTGGACAGGTATCTCCAATCTCTAATCTGTTATATTATGAGCCTTCTGTATAAAGTGCTACAGTGAAGACATTACCTCGCGGTCATTGTATCAAGAAAGCCTCAATCGTAGCCTTAATTTTTTTAATGCTTTTACAGTCACATTTCTTTTTTTTTTTTACAGTCCCCTTTTTAATTATCATTTAAGATTTTTTTCTGTTTTTCTCCTTAAATTTGGTGATAGTTTGCTGCGAAAAAAAAGCGAATCATTACAGTGTCACATGTTTTAAGAGAGAAAGCAGAATATAAGAGAAAACATGAAAGACCAAAAATAGTTTCACAGTCTCCATGTGTTTGAGTTTGTGAGTGATTTGCGTACAGTTGAAGTTCAAAAACGAGTTAGTGATGACATGTCCTGTAGTAAGTGTTTCTGAATCATGAGAAGTCGACTCTCCGTATCATGTTTCTAACTTTTGGCCGATTTTTCTTTTTGTAGGTACGAACGGTGAGCAAAATTTTGATACAGGGACGTGGAAACTGGTACGACTGGGTGACTGGCTTCTACTTGTTCCTCAGCAATGATGGTCAGCGGTGGACTGGTTACTCAGAGAGTGGAGACAAACAACATTCTAATGTAAGGAAAATATTTGAAACGGTGATTTTAAATGTGACTTTACACCGTTAGGTTCTTATTGACATTTTTCCTTGTTTTAAAACCGATTCAGTAAGGAGAATATTCGCTTGTTTGGTTTCGAAGACTTGGTATGAAACAAAAGAGAAGGGAAAAGTGAACATTTTGATTCGTTTATTCGCGATAAAAGATAGCGAACATGTGCACCTGTCAGGTAAATTTCTCTAAATCCACTGACTTACACAACTATTGTCGTTTCAGTCGCATTGCTACCAAGGAAAATGCAGCGAAATTCACGAAACTCAGTGCAAAGACTTGTGGGGAGCAAGTAAGTTTGAATAAACGTTCTTATTATTTAATGCCTTTACAATTAAACTGCGTCCAGTCAAGAACTGAAAGCGATTATCCTCTAAACAGTTGTATCTTTAAGTTATAGATACTCAGCCACCTCAAGTTGCTGTATCTAAGGTCATGACAGAGACATTTACCTGAGCTTCTAATACTTTACTTGTAACCCAAATCAATTAATTTTTTAGCCGCCAATAATGCTGACCAAGGATGTTATGACAAACTAAACACTGAAGCTGCTGGATTTGGCACATGTGATCCAGTTACAAATGCATCATGCGCTGCAAGGTACAAGCCCACAATGCAAGTTTGGAAGAATAATCACCCAGTGGACTTAAAATATATCTTTTTCAGGGAGTTTTAAAACGAAGTACAATCTTTCATCTCACAACGTAGTCACTTTGTATATGGACCGCGACGTTTCGACTACATACTGCTTATTCAGGCGATAAAGTCGATTTAGTACGCGTTACTTTATAAACTGTTCTTCTCAGTTGTTATTCGTTGGAATTCCACAGCTGATACTGGCGCATTTCGTCAAAAGGTTCCTTCAGTGGTCCGCGGTCGAACGGCCCTTGACCTATTGTGTCTCTTGATCGTCAGTATCCATACTTCCGGGATTTCTATTCCATTGTCCCTCTAGATGTTGCTAGGGTGAAGTCCTGGAAGTTTATTTGGGCAATTTGCCTTTCCTTATAATTATTCTATTTTTGGTAAACCAACCAGAAATAGAAGGACGTAGCTTATGCCTTAAATGCTATGATTTCTTTTATACGTATCTGGATACCTAAGGTGTTTCAGTATGCAAACATTTCAAACTTCTTAATTCATACATGTTCATATCTCTCTCCTTTCCTTAATTTGAAAATTTCTTTTTGTGGCGACCACTGATATGTAATTTGCCGAAAATATTCATTGTGCAAACGTTAATGAGTTTCCTTAATTTTTTTTTTAGTAACGTGTTATGCGGTCAGCTTCAATGTGAAGACAGCAGAGATAAACCTGTTGTTGACTACGGATGGACATACACCAAGATAAGTTTAGATAATGGAAAACAATGCAGGTATTAAAGTATGTTCAAAACCCCATGCGAAAAAGTACAAATGTGTTCTCTATTTTTTTCTTAATTTAATCAATTTGGATACTTCGAAAAGTATTCAAGGAGAAGTTAAAAAACGTGTTTCTAGGGAAACCATGCCTACGGACATTATCAAGGGAAAGAAATATATATCTATCGAAAGAATTAGTATTTTAAGTCAAGATGGCCCGTTGTGGTTCGTTCGCTGAACTCCAGATCCACCCTCCTTCGGTACCACTGACTTATAAGAAAACCGATGGAAATACTGTTGATATGGGTGGTTATGATAATAACGAGAAGGGTGGGGTAGGGGGGTGGGGGTGGGGGTAACTTGCGATGAACCATTTTTCCAGCCTCGAGGAAGTAGGAATATTCCTAGTCGCTTCATGTTAAGGAAAACGGGATAGGCCGTGGAGATGCGAACTATTTAAGAGTCTTTTCACCCCACTCTTTAATATTTGAAAGGTATACGTTCTGATTGCTATGAAAAATGATTTATGTAAAAAGAGTAAGACTTATCGCCACAAAACAAAAATTCTTGGAAAAAAAAGCGTGGGCTCTTGGACAGTCTGACAGCCTAATGTATTCTTTCTTCCCACAGTGCTGCAACCTTAAAATCTATAGATGACCTCGGTGAGGGAATGGTTAGAGAAGGGACAAAATGTGGAGATGATAAGGTACCGTGAATAAAAATTTACTCTTCCTATCCCAGGAATGGCCCCTGAGCATTTCCTTCTTGTTATAGGAATAAATTGTGGAGAAAAATGGTAACGAGGAGATAGAAAAAATATCAATCAACGATTTTAAATTCAACACCAATAATGTAGAGGCCAAAATTGTAAAAAGTTTGGCAGACAATAGTGAAAATTTTATCGAGATCTTTAGAGTGTCTATTCGGCTGTTCTTTCGTAAAGTACGAGTTTCCTTCTAAGTTTAAAAACAATACCGATTTTTTTCTTTCCACTTGAAGCCAGTGACCTATCAAAGCCGTTTAGGCCAACACTGATACCTGAAACTCCAAATTATAAAATAGAATTACAGTAGTATACAATTCCAACTTTTATGAGGCAAATACCTCTCAAGATTATTTTATGATTTTCTACAAGTTAAGGTAACAAAGAATTTTGTTGAATTTTGTATTTTGTTACAGATGTGTATAAATTACAAGTGTCAGTCATTTGATTCTCTCGACATTGGCAATTGTCCGGTGGCAAATAACAAGGAGTGTGGGGGAAGAGGAGTAAGTTAATAATTAAGGCTAATTTTTCAAATCCATGACACCTGAATTGACCTTCAAAATCCTTCAGCATACTTGTTATTTTTCGTTCATTTTGCCGTTGTTGTAATTGTTTACTCTAATTGTCGATTCATTCATTGAAGTCTTTATTTTTCGAAAGTATTTCTCTAATATTGTGACATGTCTCTCTCAAAGGTTTTTTTTGACTTCTTCTGTCGATGCATTTGCATTCAAAATCCGCGTTTCACCACACCGCCTTTCTTCTAGAAGCTTTTTCATTTAATGATATCGGTGTCTTAATTTAAAGTGCCACTAAGTTATTTATAAAGTTAGAGGAGATACTATGCACTAATATGGTTTCCTCGTCAGAAATAAACTTGATATGATAAGCTTTGCTGGCTCTCCAGATCGGTTTAGATGTCTATCCCCAGTTGATGCCAAAAAAGAAACAAACAAATAAACGAAGAAGCAAACGAGAAAAAGAAAGAACAAAACAATTTTTAACAAACAACTGAAACCCAAAAAGGAGAAGCGGCAGTAGAGCTGAATCTCAATGCTATGCAAAAACCCTGTCTTTGTTTATTATTTATGCATTCCAACATTTGGCCAAACAGCAATTTGTTCGATAGACTATATCTAACTCATCATTCTTTTATTTAGGTTTGCACTAACAAAAAGTTGTGTCATTGTGAGGGAGGATTTGATTCTAAAGACGGTTGCGCATCGGGTAAGAGATAATTAGAGAATTCAGGAAAGTAAGGGAGGTACTTCACGACAATTTATTCTCAGTTAGGTTTAAGCGTTTTAAAAAAAGCCCTAAATGGAGGTTGCTAATGGTATTTTTGTGAAGGGGAAGTCTTTTCATTTTCGTAGAATTCAGGAAAATAAGGGAGCTTCCTCACGACAATTATCTATAGTTAGGTTTCAGCGTTTACAAAAAAAGCCTTTGATACAGGTTGCTGATGGAATTTTTGTAAAGAGGAAGTATTTTCTTTAATCGTAGAATTCATCATTATCATTATAACTATTATGATTATATTTGTTTTTATTATTATAATCATTAAACTGACCCATTCCAGCTCTGGTACCTCGAGATGGAGCCTGGGGTGAGTGGTCGTCATGGACTGTGTGTGACAAGGGTTGTGATGGTGGAAAGAGAAGAAGACATCGGTTCTGTGACAACCCGTTCCCCCTACATGGAGGTGCTGACTGCCCCGGAGACCGACATGAAAAACAGGATTGTAATACACAAAGCTGTCCGGGTGAGTTAAAAATTTTAAAGTATTTATTATTGATTTTTTTCTAGTTTCCCTTCTTTAATTTGACCTATTCTTTTACTTATGAACTGAAAACAGAATACCAAGTGATCTGTGAGGCTTATAATTAGTTCTTGAAACATGGGTCGCAAGTTCGCCTCGGCAAGGCTTTTTCAATTTTTCATTTCCTTTGAAAGAGAAATGTTTCATAAGTCGGAGTAGCATTAAATTCATGGGAGAAGGGAAAGGCTTGGGGAGGGTTTTATTGGGAGAATTGCCCTCTCCTTTTTTCTAAGACAGACAGAACAGTCGATCTCCTGAACGACTTATTAGGTATTCTTCGCTTACTGGAGGATATCTTTTAGATTATTAAAAGGCTGATTTTATCGAATGTTTTTACTTTTGCCTTTTCAAATTTGGTAAATGTGTCTTAATTATTAGAGTAGAAAACAACACTAGAACACATAGGAGAACATTTCTTTTGAAAAGGAGTCTTGCATTGAGCTATTTCACTGGTGGCAGTTACATTACCTCCAATATTATTGTACTTCTCTCCTTGTATTTACTCTTAGGGCGATGTATGGAAAAAACACTTCTAGTAACATCATTTTGCTCAATGTTAAATTTTATTTTTTCTTATCCAGTGGTGATTTCATGCCATCACTTGCGTCAAGTGGGGGATGAACAGAATCATTACTATCCTGATGGTGTCTACAAGATTTACCCCGCAGGCTCTCAGCCAATCATGGCGTACTGTGATATGTCGCGTGATGGTGGAGGATGGACACTATTGGTTACCAGTCATACTAACACCTGGACGGCACAGAATGTTAAATTGCGAAACGCGAACTCTCCAAAGTTGACTGATGATCACTCCATCTTGCAGTATGCAGACAGTATTAAGGATAATATTAACGTGGCAGGTTCTACGTTTGAGTATCGATTAGAGGCTCAAAGCCAAGGTAATTCAAGGTACCTAAATTTCCGTCATACAGGACAGGATAGGGTGAATGCAGAGTGAGCTTAGGAGGCCATAGTAAAAAAATATAATCCACAATGAGGGTCAGCAGTCATGCTGTCTACAAAGTGATCGCCATTCTAATTAGCCATTTCGAAAAAAAATTAGCAATAGAATGTACGAGAAAGTATGCGATGCTCGCATAGAACCTCACTCCTAGTCATTTATTTATTTGTAGAATTAAGCAACACTTGTAGAAACATGGTCATCTTGGCCATCATCACGAACGATGCTCATTGACAAAACTTCCATCATTAACAATGTATAACATTTTCTTTGAGAGTCTTTCCAGCAACCCCTCTTTCCCTTTACGCGCCGAGGCTTATAATGGTACTTAGCTTTTATGTCGCACAGAGAGAAAGGCCGTACTTCAATTGTCCTGAAGAGAAGACTTTGATCACTTGTGCCGAAAATAAAACGTTAGTTTTACTGAGCGCATATTTCTCTCACCTTTATCTCTTTATTTTTGAAGATCGCTGGGGAGGTATCTGGGAGGCGCCCAGAGGTTTTACGTTCACAGCTGACAACAACAAACAGACGAATATTCAGCTGGTTAAGAAGTTTGACAATTGGGAATATTCAGACAGTGGGATTGAACAAAGAATGCCATGGATTTCTGATGCCAGGTTAACTACATCCCATCATGCCTATCGCAGCTGGTGGGGAACAATAACAGGTAAATAACCTTCAATCTATACTACAAAGCGATAACTCTCCTCTGTACAATTAAACAAGATCATTGTTTGTTGTTGTTGTTTATTTCTTTTTGACAAACCCCATTTTTGAGATAGTCACGGAAATGACGTGGAAAACTTGGAGAAAAAGAGCTTTCTGTAACGATACAGCTTTCCTTTTGCATGAGATTTATTTTCTTCAAGCGTTTGATTTATGATTTCAATGGTTCCATAATTCATCACCCTTAATTCCTTTTTCACAATTTTTCGAAAAGAATAGAGTTAGTGAAATATCTTCCCCAGTCTCAATTTCTTGCTATCAAACCCTAACCAAAGTTTGTCATATTGTCCTTCGGGTCATTACCTAGAATCGAAACATTACATTTTTGGATTGAAAAGGGGTCAAAGGTAGGGAATGTCTTACTACTGGATCAAAACTTTAACTTGATTGATTTTTCAAGGGGACGCTAAGGAATACCACCCTGCACCTTGGATTGCTGGTCACCTTATGGAGAGTCAGCCATCATATATCTGGTACTGGATGAGAGAGGGACTTTTTAATATGCCTGGCTCCTGTAAAGAAGTGTTCTTCAGAGGATTGCTGACTAACCCTGTCTCAGGTAAGTCTTGATACGAATTACCGGGAAATCCAGTAATTGAAATTTCGTTCAATACTTTCGAGATTGTATTGCTTTTGTTTTCTTCACTACGATCGGTATTGTTCGAAACAAATCCTGCCAACTCCTCAAGCAATAAAACACAAATTAGAACTAACGGCGTTACTCGTATTTTCGCATATTGGAGACCGTTTTAAATATTTTTAGATCTAATTCGTTTTGACAGTTGTCTCCGTTCTGGCTGGTTTTTACATGTACGTATGTGAATATCATTCAAATAAATACAAATGAAGAATTTTAAAATTACCTTCCTACTAACTCCCTTGTTCTTGTGTCTTAATATATATTTGGTCAAACTGATTACACCTCATTTAAATTTCACATGAAGAGTTAACTGCAGCTGCATTGAAATGTATTTTTTTTTTTCAGATGGAGTTTTTGCAATTAAACCTCCTGGACAGCAAAAAGTTAAAACGTATTGTGATTTCACGACCGAAGGAGGACCCTGGACACTACTTGTGACAAGCAAGACCCACAGTGTGTGGAATAAAGACAACATGAAAAAAAGAAACTCAGACAAACCTTCTTTACAAGATGACTATTCCATACTGGGGCTTGCAGACGCCATAAAGGACTCTGACAAAGCTCAGGTAAGTCGTTAGATGTCTGAGCGGCTGAGGGGTGATTTAAAGTCAATACTT
Organism: Pocillopora verrucosa; assembly: GCF_036669915.1. Classification (NCBI taxonomy): domain Eukaryota; kingdom Metazoa; phylum Cnidaria; class Anthozoa; order Scleractinia; family Pocilloporidae; genus Pocillopora; species Pocillopora verrucosa. The sequence continues at coordinate 14,482,592 of NC_089323.1, read as the reverse complement.
GGTAAATTTGTAGAAAAGTATATGAATTGATGCCCATAAAAAAATCACCGTAAGTGCTTTGTCCCTCAATTCTCCACTGAGTGTTGAAAGTAACTCGGAATTGCTTACGGTTTTCTTTCACTGTAACTAGTGATTTGCCTGTTAACCTTGTGCCGCCATCTCAACTAATGAGATTCAAAACTCTTGCCAGTCACCACTAAGCTAGTTTCCCCGTCATATCATGAGATCATGGAGTGGCAATATTTTCGATTCCATCTTCCATAACTCGTCGTGTTTCTTCAACTTCGTCTTCAAGCAGGAATTCTTTCAATACCGAATTGAGGCAGACGGCAAAACCCGTTGGGGAGGGATCTGGGAAGCACCACGTGACTATACATTCCTATCTACGTGCGACAAACAAACCAAAGTAAAAATCGTAAAGAAGTTCGACTCATGGGACGAGAACAGCAACTTGGGAAAGCGCATGCCCAGACTGGGATTATCTAAAGATCTGTTATTAAGCAGTGCGTCAACTGTGGATGAACCGTCAGGGTCCTTGGTGTATAACAGTGGCGCCAGCTCCGCCTCGTATCTGGAGCAAGAGAAGCCAAACCCGAGTGTTGTGAGATACTGGATGAGAGAAGGAGCGAGGTGAATTTATGTTATGTGTAAACGTAATCAGTGCAGACCACGATCTGAAATATATGTATGTATTTATATACATATTTTTTCCTGTACACTTAATGCTGTATTTACACTTTTCTTGGAGATTATCCATAGCAACTATGCTTGCCTGAATAAAATTCGACTTTTCGTCGTGATCAAATACAGTAATAATAGGAAAGATGTTCAAATTCAAGCTTTATGTTTTAAAGTTTTTCTGCGACCTCTAGTTACGAAAAAACCAAAAAAAAAAATACCGTTTTAGACAGGGGAATTATGTTTCCAGCTTAAAGGCCAGGATAAATTCGTGAAAGCGTTTCTTTATAACATCTCAAAGTTACCAAAATCTCAGATGTTTATCGTGTTCATCGTCTATTGCAATAATTGAGAGTCATTTGTTTGTGGACAGGTTATCTTGCAACGATTTGAAATTACACGGAATGAGAGCTGGTAACAAGTATGGCGAGGATAGTTTCCAACTGATGAAAGTTAGTGATACCCAGTACCTCCCGGTCTACTGCGATATGACAACTGCTAAAGGAGGTTTCACTCTTATAGTGACGAGTGCTCACAACAATTGGACTCGGGCACGGGTCCCACACAGGTAATTGCATATTATACTTGCGTTCTTTGGACTAATCAGATACGAAGCTGAGGCCCGAAGTGACGTGTTCCTTGTAATGCGTTGGTGGTTGTTAAAGGGAAAGTGGAAATGCTCTTAGATCGCAAGAGAAGATGAAATGACGATAATGATAACAATAAAAACAATAATAATAAAGCTTTTCGCGCTCATTAGTTGGCTATTTCGGACTGGCAAGTACTATTAACCTCTTGCAGAGAAGAGACAAAATGGCGCTTAAAGAGTTTAAAATCCGACTATTTTTGATGTATCAACAGAAATAAACTAATTTTGGGGGATCTTTCCTTTATATGATACTGTACTGAAACAATTATTCACCCTATGGTAAGCGAAAGCCGCGGTAAGGCAAATGTCTTCCACTAGTCCCGTAATATAATAATATGGCAGGATTTGGCCAAATAATTTCTTAAAAATTTTTAATACCTTTCGTTTTAATATTGATAGCAGCGTCTTCTTGCCACTCCTAGTCTCGATATACATAGTAGATGCGTTTGAAAATTTATCTAAGTAAGCGCAAGCGTTACACCGTTGGGAAAATAAAAGTATATGCTAAGTAAGAAAACCGATTACGTTTTGTTATCTCTCCTTTCATTTCTAGAAATGCCCTTTATCCAGGACTGAATCGAGATTACTCCATCTTAGATTTAGCAGACAGTATTAAAAGCCTGAACAACAATGGCACATTCCAGTACATGATGGATGCTCATTCTAGACGTCACTGGGGAGGGATTTTTGAAGCTCCTAAGTCCTACAGGTGGGAAAACAGTAGTAGGATTGTATTGGAATAAATACTAATATTCAAAGAAAATTTGTGATACCTTGTATTTTTTCCAAAATCGGAGGTATTTACGTACCCTAATTTATTCACACACTGTGTTTTTCATATTTCATTTGTTTATCAAAGCTTCATGGCATCGGATTCTTCGCAAACCCACGTCAACCTAACGAGGAAGTTTGACAGTTGGGAGTATTCTTGGTGGAATTCATTAAACAAGAGAATGCCGTGGTTTGACGCCAAAGGAACTCACCACATGGCTCTGCTGACCACATCCGACAGCCCCACCTACTACCCGTCGGGTTCGATCATTTGGGGGGGCCCCGATCGGTTTCCGTCTGATTGGATTTGGGCTGGGGGGATGAGAAATCCTGGGGTTATCTGGTACTGGCTAAATGAGGATGACTGTGATGAGGATAGAAAACCAGGTATTACCGTAGATACAGTAAAGACCCCTCGTTAGAAGCTCGATAAACTAGGCCGTTTCGTTTTATACTATCGTCTTCAGCACTGTCTCCTTTTTAACAGTCGAGTTTTGTTTTTTCGAGGGTGGATTTACCCAGGTTCGTAGATATCATTTTTGGCGTCTGACAGCTTATTCAGTCAAGAAAAGATTTCATATGGACGCTCCGGTCCGATTTTAGGGAGATAAGGCTCGTTTTTTGATCTTTTTCAATAATTCATCAATTATGACTGAAATATTAATCCCTAAGATAGGCGTTTTGTTCAAATAGCTATATCTTTGGTTTTTGTGTGAAAAATAATTTCTTTTTACCCGTTGTATTTTTTAAATTTGTTTTGGAATTCAGTGGATGGCGGACTAACTGAGTGGGGTGAATGGGGGAGATGTGACAAATTATGCGAACCTGGTAAGCATCGAAGGTACAGAACATGTACAAACCCCAGGCGACGTTGTGGTGGAAAACAGTGCGATCCAAGCATTCCCACACAAGACAAAGGGAACTGCTTTTATTGCCCTGGTAGGCGGTTTTTTATAATATGACCAGGAAATTTACTTTATTTAGTCGCTGGGAATGTTCATTGATTGCACTGTGGTATAAACCTTTACAATTCATTAAGTATTTTTGCTCGCACGCCATTGGTCTTAATGCATGACGTGATCAAATATGTCTCAGCTAAAACTACCACCTACTGAGCAAGGGAAAGGTTGAAAAGTTTACGCCTTGTGGTTAACAAGCTTTTCTCCTGTGGTCCAACTTCCCGCGTGGTTTATTAGCCGGTAAACCGATAGAAAGTGTGGTTGATTGGTTAATTGTTCACTTTTTAAATACGTTATTGCAAACAGGCTGGCCCATTTCAGCAGAAATATTTTTTAAATGGGGGCTTGTTTAAACAACCTAAATATGTAAATATCGTCTGTACGTATATTATCTGTACAGCTATTTTGAGAAAGGCTGTTGGTAAAAGAAAAAGTATAAAAGTGCAAGTGACGACTTCAAAAGTTGTTGAGGGTTGTTTTATTGTCCCGCTTCCATGACTTCAGGATTCCTGTGAAACCTGAGAAAATGTCTTCGTAAGGACGAGCCATTACGGGTTTGATTAAATTTTAAAAAAATTCATTGATTACTGGATACGCAGAGTACCTTTCGACATTGTTACATGCACTTTTGTCCTTTTTTCCGACATCGTTTCTCGAAAAAGCGGTAAACGAATCCTCAACATAATTTAAGGACTGAAAGAGGTATCATTATTTTAATTATTATTGTAATTAGTAATTTTCTTTTTTCAGAAAGTGGAATACGAAGCTACGGTGACTTCTGTGTGGCCCCAAACGAAGGAGGTTGTTCTCCTCCTGATGGGAGTTATCTTATCTTTACGAAAAAGGAAGGCACAGCTTGTAATGTGACTGATCAGATTTTTGTTCTTGACCAAGATGGCGTTATTCATCACAAATGCAGCAAGAAAGTAGTCTGTCCACAGGGTAATTAAATATTGTATCGTTAAGTTTTTTTTCCTCGTTTTCCCGTGATTTGTTTTTGTAGTAGTCCTTGTTGGTTTTCCTTGTTGTGATAGTATTATAACTGAATTTTTATTATTCTTGTTTTCTCGTGAAGAAAAAAAGAAAACGAAGAAATAATTCTGTGACACTTTTAGCTAACTTTCTCTGTTAACAACTATGATTCTGTGGAACTATTTCAGTTCTTTCCATTTCAATGTGAAGTACCTGGAAGAGGGGAAGAACAGGAGATTTATTAATTTCAACGGTTCCAAATATTCCGCTGGTCTCAATTTGCGCTTCTCTGAAAATTGAGCAGTTTGGCCCAATCTTTTTAGTTAAGTCTTGAACAATCCACCTTTTCTTTCAACAACTTTGTTTGACTGTTTTTGTCTTAATTTGGGTTTTTTCTTTTTTGTCTCTTTTTTGGACAATAAGCCTGCTTGTTACAAAAAACTTAGGCATGAACAATCCCTTTTTTGAGACATTAAGTTTGTTTTCGTTTTTCATTTTTGTAGACAATAACCCTACTTACTACAAAAAACTCATGCTGAAGGATAAATGTGATCTGGGTATTTCTAAGCATATCAGGTATGTAATCAAATTATGATGTGCAGGCTGCAGCATAATGTCCACTTATGTCAGCCTCATATTTTCAAATATCATGCATGCTGGATTCATCCCTTTCCTACTTTTTCTCTCGTGGTACTTCTTTACTGTGTACAAATTTCGTGTGTTCGAACCATTTATTAACACGCTGAGGCATTTGTCAAACAGCTTGTATTAGGGACGTTGCATGTTTCTCTTCGAAAAACCTTTCTTTTAGGTACCAGTCATGACTAATTCCCCTAGGGGAGGGGGCTAAAATTTATAAAATTTACCATATCTCCTCTTTGGCTCTGTAATATTCTTTATGACCCTCCCTCCCCCTTCCTTCCCTCCCCCATTGTTGGCGACGACTGATCCCCCTCTTTTCCCCCTCAAAACCAGGGGATCCCCCGACAAAAAAATCCGCCACCCCCCCGCCCTGGCGATACACAATGACTGGTGCCCAAATGGCCTAATGACGTCGCAAAAGCATGTTTTTTTTTCGTGGGGAGCAATGGTTTTATTCGCGTCTATCATTTATTTTTTTTAATCATTTCAGGTTGGCGGCTCATTATAACCTGAAGAATTTGAAGCACAATTTTTGCGTTCACCCAAACGGTGGATGGCCTGGGGAGGGAGTGCACTTGAATTACTGGCCAGGATGTGACGAGGAAAGGTTGAAACTCAACTTCTTTAAACTTGGTAAGACACTGACGGAAAGAATAGTTCGAAGATTTTTAGACAGTGTGCGAATGATAGACAAGCAAACTCAATTTGACTCCCAGAGTGTATTCCACATTCGGAAAATTTTAAATAGTGATGATTTTCGTCGCTCTTGTAGGTGCACCATCGGCCTGAGTTCCAGTGGGGAGAAGAACTTATTCGCTTATTGGTAAAAAAAGGTGTATTAGCTTGCGATATGTTACAATCTAGATGATGGATAATAAAGACTCAAGTTAGAAATTTTGCATTGTCAATATTTATTGAAAGTGACAAATAATGCTATCACACTGCCATTGCACGTGTACCTTAAACATATGCCTCGGAAGGATGCATCCATATCTGCCACCTATCAAACTCTTTTTTTGTGAACCATCGCGTTCACTCCCAATCCTTTCCCATTCGCTATTTCAAGTTTTCTTCAACGAACTCGGCGATGGGGTTAAACACTTAAAAATTGAAGAGAAACCCTGGGAAGTCCTCTATCAGTTTGCAGAAAAAAAAACATTTTATTAGAGTTCTAACAGTTCTGCAGGGAGAAAAAGCAGGTCTATTTTTCAAATGAAACTTTTCCTTCCGAGGAGCCATTCAATTTACTTTGCAAAGACATTCTACGCAGCCAATATTGTGAAATATTTTTTGTGAACTCTCTGCTTTGATTAACAACTCCGAACTTCCTGGGTCAAGGAGTTCTGCAGTTTGAAAGAACTGCAGACGTTTACCAAACAGAGAGAGAAACACGACAGAAAACTCCGTCACTTGCTCAGTAAGAGGTCTCCTGTTAATTCAGGCTCATCTCTGAAAGATAAATGGGTCATGAACCTTTCCTCCAAGGAGTTATCTGCGCTGGAATGGAGTGGTTTAGAGAAGGGTCTGAAGTTTGCTATTGCCCCTCGCAAAATACCGACTGCCGAAATTGTCGCCGATGTTGAGGAGAGTATCTCTCAACTCAACGACGATCGTAGGCATTTGGTAAGAGCAGAAGTAAGTAGCATACTCAGGTAGCTAAACCTCCTCCCAAAAACATTCAAAAGGATGTTTTCAATGCGCTTATAGCTCTCAAAAAGGATCCGGACAGGCTCGTATTATCTGCTAACAAGGGTAACTGTGTTGTGGTTATGGACAAACAGCAATATCACGACAAAGCTTTGTCTCTGCTTAATGAAAGAGTACGTATACTGTCTTAAACTCTGATCCTACCAGTAAAACTCAAAGAAAGTTAAACAAAATGTTGCTTGATTTGAAAAAAGTTGGTAAATTGGTGACTACGTACAAAATGTGACGGCTTATGTCCACGTTTTTATGGCTACCTAAAATTCATAAACCGGAATTCCTTTGAGACCCATTGTTTCTTTTAGTTAATTCTCCGACTTATGCAATTTCTGGTTACCTTGCGAGAATTTTGTCGCCTGTTGTTGGGAATACTGATTACACTGTCAGAAATTCCTGCGAATTTGCGGATTTCATAAGAGATAAAACTCTTAACGCTTGTGAAGAATTAGTATCTTTCGACGTTGTTTCGCTTTTCACTAAAAAACCCAGTTGATCTTGCCGTTAAGGTTGCGGAGGAGAGACTCAGAGAAGATGCTTCCCTGGGACAAAGAACTTCTTTGCCTGTGCGAGGATATTATTCATCTACTGTCTTTTGCCTCAAAACCACGCAATTTACATATAACGGCACCTACTATAAACAAGTTTTTGGTACAGCGATGGGTTCGCCCGTCTCTGCTGTCATTGCTAACATGGTAATGGAAGACGTGGAACAAAGGGCTTTAGCCACTTCACCGGTTAAACCCTTTTTCTGGAAACGATATGTCGATGATGTTATTTCTGCTGTATCCGGAAATGAAGCGTAGCGCCTCTTGTCGCATTTGAATTCAGTAGAGCCGTCGATCCAATTCACTCTTGAGCGTGAAAAGGATAGACATTTGCCCTTTCTTGATTTAAATGTGTCCAGAGGGGTTCAGGGTAATTTAGAGACAAGTGTCTACCATAAACCTACCCACACCGACAAATACCTCGCCTGCGATTCTCACCACCCTATTAGCCATAAAAAGTCTGTAGCCAAAACTTTACTTAGGAGGGCTGACTGTCTACTATCCTCACTCGATTCGAAGGCTGAGGAGAGGATATGGCAAAGGCAAATGGCTATACAAAACCTTTTCTCCGTAACTGCCAAAATCAGTTACAAATAGTAACGCTCTTGATGAAAGGGAACCAGCGACTGGTTTTGCTGTTATTCCTTACATACAGGGTATTACGGAACCCATCAAGAGAATTTTGAATAGCCACAACGTTAAAGTTGCTCAAAAACCTTTTCAGACTTTGGGGCATATTTTCGCCAAACCTAAGGATCCTGTCACGAAAGAACAACGAACCGACGCCATTTATTCTATTCCTTGCAATGACTGTGACAACGAATACATCGGACAGACCAAACGTCAGTTTGGTACACGGTAAAATAGCACCAAAAAGCGGTTTTCCTTTGCAAAAGGGAAAATTCAGCTTTATCGGAGCATACATGCCTAACTAACCATACAATTGGGTGGGATAATTCTAAAATTATCATCACTAATCGACGTTACCACCAGCACCTTTGTTTGTAATCACGTCTTTATAACTGTCCAGTGAATGGCCTTTTTACTCATACTGCTATTATAAGTAATGAATCGAAGGTTTGGGGTCTCTTCGTTGCCTGGTTATAAACCTTTTTATCAACTCTTATAGTTTAGTTGAGTCTCAAACAAAGTTTTCATGAAATAGCTGAGGATTTCATCGCCGAAGATGCTCTTTTTTAATAAGGCCTCAGTAAAAGTCCACTTTAAGCATCTTGAAAATTAATAATTAAACATATACAATGGTGACAAAGTCGACAATAAGTCGACAATAGCTTGGCGAAAACCTATTATCTTGATTGGAAATGACAGCTTTAAAAAGTTATACGGGCTCCTCAATGGTTGTACTATTTAGTTACCAACTTAATGAAGCGTATTTATTTTGTTGAAATGTAGATTTAACGCTATTTTATTTAAATGTAGAATTAACGTTCAATAAGGTCATAAAATTTTTAAATGCTAATAATAGAGCTAATAATAGAGCAAAGACCCTGTTGTTTAATTCGTCTGCATTTTCTACTTTCTATCAAAGTGCATTAATTTTCTAATCTGGTGATAACTATCCCTTGATGGCGGTCAGAGAAACAGTGACACGAAGAGTAAGACTGTATACGATTGGGAACCTGGCACCCTTTTGAAAATTACCGGGTGGCTAATGTAAATTTTTCTTTCGTGACGTCTTCATGTCAGCAATTTCTTTTTGCTATTCAATTTTAATGCAAGATTCCAGATGTGAAGGCCTTTATTTAATGTCACTCAACGCAATTAAAGAAAAAACAATGTAATCACGTCTTTATAACTGTCCAGTGAATGACCTTTTCACTCATACTGCTATTATAAGTAATGAATCGAAGGTTTGGGTTTCTTCGTTGCCTGGTTATAAACCTTTTTATCAACTCTTATAGTTTAGTTGAGTCTCAAACAAAGTTTACATGAAATAGCTGAGGTTTTCATTGCCGAATATACTTTTTTTTTAATAAAGGCCTCAGTAAAAGTCCACTTTAAGCATCTTGAAAATGAATAATTAAACATATACAATGGTGACAAAGTCGACAATAAGTCGACAATAGCTTGGCGAAAACTTATTATCTCAGTTGGAAATGAAATCTTATGATAAGTAATAAATAATAATAAGTTATTCGAGCTTCACATTAGCTGTACCATTTAGTTACAAACTTAATAAAGCGTATTAACTTTGTTGAAACGTAGATTTAAAGTTAGATAAGGGAGGATGCTGCTGGTGAAAGAGCTCGATTCGTTTATCATCTGCACTTTATGGTTGCTCTTGCTCTACACAAGCCTCCAGTTTACAGGTAGGCATGTAATTAACTGACATTTTGAACAAAATAAATTTGGTTTTATCAACTAGGTTGATAATTTGAGTTGACCATCGTAAAGAATTTCAAAGCTGAAGTTTCGAGCGTTACGCAAAATTTTCTTGTGATATTCTCCACCGACGCAGTATCACAGTTTTTTCAGAAACTTGCCCCCTTGATATTTTTTACACATGATGATCAAACACATTTCCGCCCTTTAGATCAATTTCCTTAGCTTTAAAAACCGAGAAAAATTTATCTTCCTTGTAAGGCATGCGCTATTCATGGGCAAAATCGAAACAGACCTCTGCTAGTGCCAACTTTATGTCTCCTATTTACTTCTTCTACGGGGATATTTAAACTTCTTTACCTAATTTAATAGTCGCTTGTTGTTTTTAAATTTACCCTAGATAATAGCGATAATGTTAATGAAGCCGACACGCTGAGAAATAAATCTGTCTTTGCTAGGTTTTTATTAGACATGTATTCACAGTCGTTTATTCATCACTCGACGGGTTGATTTTAGAACTAACATATTTATCTTCACTACTGTTTAAGTAGTGTTCATTACTGCAAAGATCGCTTTTCGCAGTTCACGCATATGATTTTCAAATATTCACAGTCATTTAAAAATCTTTTGATTTAATTATATTTTGCAGTTGTTTTGACTTTGTAAGCAGTTTACATATAGTTACGCGTTTCGATAGTATCAAGATGTCATTTGCAAGCATGTCAAACGAAAAAATTATCACAAATTAAAAAAAAAAACAAACAAACAAAAATTTAGGTAACAAAAGAGAGCCAAGGTGAAATAGTTTTATGCAAAATAAGAAATGTGTTCGGTTAATTAAACACCCATGATGGTGACTCAAACAAATACTTTTACTTTTCGGATAAAAATCGAAGCTTAACCCCAAAACAGACTCTATTCGAACAAAAATTTTGGACAAGATTTCCGCCCAACCTCATACTCCATTCTGGTTATAGTTCTTTAATTAAAAAAAAATGGCTAAAACAATGAACTGAGTTTGGAACTACGACTTTTTTGTTTTAGAAAAGTATATGGCTTTATGAAAATCTTTCCAAATTTTTGTTTGTCCTACTAACATGCGGATGTACTAACCCTGGGCAAGAAACCATATTTTTTATTATTGGCCACAACATCACTAATCGTTTTAAATAAACTGCATGAAACTATTGGTCTCTGGCAGTCTTCTTCCATATATTGTCATTTCTTTTTTTCCATCTTTATAATTATTATGATTTGACAATGATATACTGATGCTATCATAACGTTTTGTGGTTTTCTTATGCTTCAAACTTGACTTGACTTTTAAAATTTTCTCGCTCTTTCACTCCCAAGAACGACCAAGTGCTAATTTTCCTTTGAATTATCAAATATATGCAAGCAGAAAGGTGGTGAGAAGAAACAAACACTGTTTCAATGGTTTGACCATAATCTCTCATTGACAAACCTATAGGAAATGTATGATGGCAGATACTGCAAAGAGTTGATATTTATCGCTCGGCAGTGAAAAGGTTAACAAAAGACAGTTTGTAATTGCAGACGGGGCTTATCCAAGAGAATATGACATCACTTTCCCGGAACGCGTTGATGGCAGGCTGGAAAAAAGGGATTTATCAACATCTGAAAAGGTTTTTGAAGATAAATCCTTTGACAGTCATTTGAACGTTATTTTAATAATACTTTTTTAATTCTCTGCGAGAAGAGTGGAAAGCAAACGCGTTCAGATCTGATGATACCTAGTTTAACGAATAAAAGAATAGAAAAACTGCTCCTGCCAAACATTTAAGATACATGGAAACGATATTGTTCAAAAAATTTTCTGCCAATTATATGGCCAAGCAAAATTCAGGAACTCAGGATTTTTAGTTCTGTTTGATCGGAGTTTATTTCATAACATGTTGTTTATAATTGATGCGAACAAAAACAATTGACCAATCAGAGAATTCATAAGATTCTGGCCGAGCGGAACTACCTATTGCTTTTAAGTCCTTCGTGCGTTCTTCGTAAATTAGGAACTCAGTTATTTACTACGGAAGCACTCTTCGTATTTATGTACTATCCTCGACGACCAAGATGATCAACTGTTAACTCACTTGTGGGGTGGACAGCGGATGACGATGCTACGTTATTTTAGGGAGGTCACGTGGATGATGCCTCTTACCGGTTGACTGCCTTTGACAAGGACTGGACCCTAGATGTGAAGAGAAATAAGTATGTTCCATTTCATCATATAACTGCTGCTAAAGCCTAATAATGATTTAGGTGTCTCTGTTTCATCCAGTGCTTTTCTTCAGTTCTCTAAGCTCACAAAAGCCCAGGGCCGGTTTGTTCAAAGCTGGGTTAAGATAACCCAGGGTTAGTGTGAAATCTGGTTTGAGATCTGAAAGCTATAAGAGAAAATTCGGTGTTATTCTCTTTGTCCAAAATTTGATTATTGGATGCTCCAAAAAGAAGAGAGAAATTTATCCCAAAAAGACGTATAAAAAAAGAAATACAGAAACCTTGATTTGAATTTAATACTGGGTTAGCGCTCATCGACTTTCAAACAACTGGGCGTTGAATAAGAATTTTGATTATTTTCTGTAAATTACAAGTATGGTCACAAATGCGCACAAAAACAAATTTTACGCCCAAACCCAAAAGAAAAAGCCAACGTCTTCTCAACTTCTCTTTGTTTGAACGTCCAGCATATTGTGAGACAGAGACAATTTCCGAAAAAAATCAAACTCTACTGCAGTTTTATTAGGTTACACTTTTGGCAAACAAATATTAACGATTCAAAAGAAGAAAAATTAAAGAAGCTTAAGTTAACATACAAAAAGTTTATTTATCTCTGGGAAAAAAAATGCCAGATAACTTTAAAAAAATCTAAACGTCTTTAATTTCTCAAAAAAGCGAAACTCTATTCGATGTCTTCAAATGTTCAAAATATTTGTCTCAGTATCTATCTTTCCTTCCAAATAGTTATTATTACAATTATTATTTTTTTTAAGTATGGTTCTGTACTCTCTCTCAAATGTCACATTCAAGCATGTGAACTCAACTAGAGGCTGACTCCAAATCTTGCTGGTTATTCAGCTTCCAGGCTCTTCATTTGTACAATTTCTTGGACTGTTTGTTTCAAGTATCTTTTAATATGGTAAATCTGTAATGTCTTATTATTATGTTATTGTTATTATGATTGTTAATTTATCAGTTTGTTTATGAAAAAGGATTTCCCTATTACTTTTTTTTGCTTTAATTATCTCACAGAGAACTTATTTCTCCATCATTTGCCGTTCGCACGTTTGCTAGCGATGGTTCAGAAGTGATTCAAGAGGTGATTTGCTGAGAAATTGTTTTAAAAGTCTTAATATCATCTGTCATTACAAACATGCCACAAGCATCTCTTTTGCATTGCCAGGTAAAGAGAGATTACTTTAGCAATACTAACTAATCAAACTGGCATCCCTACGAAGTGCAAGAGGGTTTAAAGTTTAAACAGTTTGCAACTATCTTTCCAAAAAGATCGTCACGCTGTTCTTTCAAGAATAGAGAGCTGTTTATCACAAGAGAACCGCAAACGCAATCTATCATGGACACCAGGACCTATTTTCCGTCCACGTTTAAGTTGTTAGGTACTATGCTCATTGATATTTTTTTCCCTCAGTGTCTTTTTTCTTCTTTTTCCGATCTTTTCAGGGGGATTCTGATCATTGCCACTATCAAGGGTCCATCCGGGGCTCGAAAGATTCCACCGTTGTACTCAATACTTGCTCAGGACTGAGGTATTTTTACTATTTATAGATATTTGCTTTTAAGGTTCGAGAAGATGTCATCAATTACTTTAATTAAAGTTACATTCATGAATGAAAATCTGGAAGCGATGCCTCGAAAAACTAGCTTGGGTTGCTGTGTGAGTCACTCAAGAGTAAAGACAAACCAGTAAAACAATGGGAAAGTACGATCGCCCATAGGAGGGTGGTCTTTCAAGGACTGTTGTCGATGACAGTTTATCACAATAGATTCAATCGCTTGTGATGATGGCTTACGTATAGGTTGTCAAAGTGCACGAGAAAAGTCTCAAGAAGTTCTTGCATTGAAAGAACACGCAAGTAGCTGAACATGAAGGATGACGGAAAAATAGTTTTTTTTCCGTAAGAAAGTAGAAATTATTTTCCTTGTGAGACATAAAGAAGTTTTGATCAAAGTTTGCACTTCTTTGGTTTGGAGAGTTGGATAAAGTAGCGGATGTTTCACAAACATTTTCCTAAGTAGGGCCGGAGAGAAAATAAGATTTTTTAATCCTCGGATCATATTAAAACTGCGGACAGAACTATTATGTTAAGCCCTCACCCGCACAATCCAACCACACGATTTTTACTATCATATTCAGACCACTAACTCAAAGTAAAATCAGAGTAAAGGAACAAATTTACACACGTGGATATTCTCGGCTAGCTTCGAATTACCATGAGTCATACTCAGGTATAACAGTAGATGAAGAAAACATCTTATAATTTCTTTCGACAGAGGGCTCATAGATGATGGTGAAGATACATTTTATATAACACCCGAGTCGGGAAAAAGAGTAAGTCTTGTTATTGAAATTAAGATTTTAATCTAATTAAACTTAAAAAAAATGAATTTTACAATTGATTTTTATTTGTGATTTAAAGATAGAGGACAAAACTTCGATTAGTAATTCTATTCGTGATCGAACTTCTCTTTAGGAAACTGGGGCCCACAAAGTGGTCCGGGCGAGGCAAGACGAAGCCACTCGAATTCGTAATAACTGCGGTAGGGTTATACACGGAATGAGAAATGTTGTAAAAAAAAAAGTTGAGCTCATCCCAAAGCATTCATATTCTAATAACGTTGATTGATATTTAAATCAATTCTGAGGAGCATCAATGTCAGTTTCCTGCGGCCATAGGTAAAAGATTTTTCTGATTTGAACAGCACTCTCACATGTTGCTACATGCCCTCGGGCACTGTACGTAAAGTTGATGACATATGTTATAAGAGTCAAATGCGCCTTCAACCAAGATTTTGCGCAGTCCTAACTGTAAAGACACAAGCACATTCTGACATAAAGAGGAAAATTTGTAACTTTTTCTCGTTCTTCTTTTATTTGTAATGAAAGAGTCTCAAGAGCTGTAGTCATTTCAGCAAGGCTTGTTCCTAAGATGACTTTTTGGTCGTATTTACTTTACCTCAGGAAACAAAGCAACTCACGCAGATTCCCATTATTCAGATGGAAATCCAAGGTCATTCTCTAAGGTAAAATGCTGATTATGATTTTCCTATTATTAAGTTTTAGATTTCTATAGAAATCAAAGAATCAATGGATGAAATGCATGAAAAATTACAATTAGATTAAGTGTTTTCTGCGTTTTCATTTCACTAATAGGTAAGAAGAAGCGTTTTGGGTGACATTGATGAATTCTACAAACCATTTCTGACAACAAGCGAGACACGATACAATGAAGTGCTTATGGTTGTTGATTTTGGAATGGTAAGTAGCCTCCAGCTGCCATAAATTTTCTAGCATTTACTACTTGAGACAATTAGGTGTTAGTTCATACTGTTTCCTTTATATTTCCAATGGTCCTACAAAAGATAAATTATCAAGAAGTTTTTAAAAGAACGATAATTTCCTTTGTTCTCACGACCTTGAAGATTAATCCGGGGAGTAAAAAAGGCAGAGAGAAAATAGCTGTTGGTGTCTCTTAGGAGTAAAAGCCTAAACACGATGAAACTATCAAACAGCCAAGTGTTTTTCATCTCGTTGCCTTGTTTTTTTCATATTGTTATGGCTGTAAACACTCCTTTGACATACGAAAGTGGGAGTGTCACCATAACATTCCTAATGAATTAAAAATATCAGAACCTTTTCAGAAAATTGTTTAATAATGTATAATGATACTTTAATGAGAAGTATTCTCGGAGTTTCACGGTTAAAACCTGGTTTAAATGTTTAATTCTTCTACATCAGATTCAGAATTTTCTGAGGGCTTTTCGATTTTTATTTTTCAGTACCAGAAATACAATAATGACACCAATGTCATTAAAGATCGCGTTGTAACACTGGCAAATGCTGTTGATGCCGTGAGTATACAGTTTTAGAAGCAGAGATTCTAATATAGACATAGTCTTTTAATGATAGAATGAAGGGAGGGGAGGGTAGTGAAGAGGGGGAGGGGTGAGGAACCGAAAAAGTTGCAAGCTTCTTTTTTAGCAGTTACCACACGTCTGAAAGTATGTAAGTTAAAAATCATAAATCAAGGGCTTTCCAGTTGATCGAGAAAGTGGCTTCCCATTTAGTTATGGTACAGGTCTGCTATTTATTTTCAAAGTGACTCACTCTTCGAAGATCACGATGTTAGATTCACTGTTGCTCTAAGATAGTTCAAACCATAATATTTTACTTACACTGAGTCAATATTCATCTTCTGAAGTATAAAGCCCTTTCCCTCGTCCCTAGGGGAGAGCAACATCAATCGAATCAGTTTAGCGGAGTGTCTAGCATGTCCTGATTAATTTTCCTCATTCAGATTTATCAGCAGATAAATATCAGAATCGTGGTTAAGGGGCTGGAAATTTGGACGAACGGCGAAGCTTTTGAACGTTCAAAGAAAGGAGGAGACGACCTTGGTCGCTTTAACACTTATCGAAAAGAAATATTGGCAAAAACAATTCCTCATGACAACGCACAATTATTGAGGTAAGAAACTCTCAGTTCCTGTTAAGTCAAAGATTCCAAACGACATAAGGCTTAAAAAGTCGTTATTGAGAGATTTTCTTGTGAATTAAAAACTACATTGATCAAGAGGTTCGTTTCAAAGACAATGATTGCTTGTATTCATTGATTTTATTGACTTAAATGTGATCATGTATAAACTTGTCGTCAACCATGGCCACTTCCTCGACCTACCCCGGCTTCTTCTCTGATAAAGATCTGGAGTACCTCCATTTATGTATAGATGACAAAACATTTTCTAATTGATGAAAAAAGTAGACTTACGAAAAAAATCCCAAAATGATTTCGTCTAATCAAATGATTAAGGCATGGATTTGACAAATATCCAGCATGCTGATTTTGATATCTGTCCTGAGATTTCTTAAAATCTCCTGAAATGTTTTAAAAAAAGGAAAACTGAAGCACGCAGCGTTAAAAAAAAATTACTGTAATGGCAGCCGAGTATAATCTTGTTTATATAAAGCAAATAAAATTTACACAGCCCTAGGCTAACTATTAAACCACATTACTTAATACGGTTGCCATGATTATAATAAGTTAGTAAACCAAAGACAATTTCTTGGATGCAAAAAGGATGAGTTTTTTTTTATGTAACTTAAAAAACTGAGCCGCTACCTTTAAAGGCCTAAAACGCACAAGCTACAAAGGGTTAACGAGTCTAATTCAATACAGTAGGAAACAAAATTATATGGTCTTTCAGGCCACAAAAAAACTCGCATTATTTTTACGTAGCTTATAAAAATTTGTCGTTATTCAGTAGAGGAGCTGCTTCGAGTTGCCCTCTTCCTTTTGGTTTCAGCGACTGGAGTTGGTCTGACTGTTCTGGCATGGCATTCGTGATGGCGATGTGTGGCTCTGTATCAAGTGGTATTAATAACGTAAGCTAGAAAAAAAAAAATTAGAAATTGTCATACTGTCAATAAATATGAATGAAAATCATAAGGAAGACTACCCTTTCAACCTGAATAGCAAATACCTCAACAAAAACGGCATTACATGTTTGCTTATTCGGGTTTTGTGATAAAAACAAAGTTAGTGGAATCAATTTGCACTTATGGCATACATTAAAATTTTACATACTGCGCGTAAGCATTATAGCACACGTAAAAACCCTCTATAAAACAATAAAAACGAACAAAGGAAGAAAAAACCAATATTTTTAAGTAGAATCATTTTAAAGAGGCCAAATAGTTTTCTTAGCTGCTGTTTATCTTATACTGACACCAGTTGTTCAACTTTACTATTCTAGTGGGACTATGGAAATATCATTGGCCCTTACGCGCTTGTTGCTCATGAAATGGGTCACAACTTTGGATTTAACCATGACACAGGTAGAAATAGACCCTATGTGACTGAGTTCCGTAGTCGATCTCAGGAAACACGAGATCGCACTCCACGATTACACTAAGAGCTCTCTGTATTATTCACAGGAAAAAAACTTGAATTTACTTAATCCTTTATTTGTCTTTATCCATTCATTTATTTATACAATCTATTCCATATTTTCGCAAATTTACAAATTACTAGTGTTGTTTGACCTGTAGAGAGTAAAGAACATTGTTAGCATAATTATTATACCCTGTTATGAAAAATGCATTTACCAGGTCAAACGTTAACACATCCCTTTTTGTTTGGGTTTTCTATTATTTGCTTATTGTAACGTATTATCTGATAAAATCCGTAGTGCAAACCCATAAATGAATTTACAACTAAGTGGTTATTCACAAGATTGTCTGCACTTTTCGATAAGTTATCGAAAATAATTTGTTCTTTTCGCAGAAAGCTGTAAGTGTTTGACCCCAAGAGGTTGCGTCATGGGCCGTCACCAGTATGTTGTATTTGTGTAATATTTGTAATACAACTTTGCACTCGTGGTAGATGAGAATTCACTCGTTTTGTACCAATCAAAAGCGCGTGATTTTTTCCTGTACATTATTAGCATAAATATCTGCATGCTATTTCGAAACATGAGACGAGTGTTCAGTCAACAATACTTTTAATTTCTCTGGTCATTGTTTTGATCATTGGCCGCGGATAAATTCGGTAGCACAGGGTGAAAAACCGTAAGCAAATGCATTTGGAATAAAACAGTGGTCTTTGGCAAGTAACATGACTCATTCCAAAATGTTTTGATTGGGTGTTCCAGAACCAAAACCAAACTGTAAACCACAAGCAGCCATCTTGAGGCAAACATTGCAAAGTTACTAACACCGTTCTTACTTCGTCAGTACTGTTATCGGGGTTACTTTGACATAGACGAACAATCACGTGATAGGAAAAGAATGGCGATTTCAAAAAATCCCATCGTGGCAAGAAGTACCACGAATCACATTGAGCAAAAATAGCAAGGAACTCAAACGTAATTAATTCCTCCATTCGTGTATTGGGATCGGTAAGGTTGAAGTGTGCTAAAAAGGCTGTTGCAAGTTTTTCGGGCTAATCACAGAGATATACAATTTGGCTCGCAGGACCAGAGTTGCAGGATTTTCTAACTGCAGTTTGACTCAGCTTCAAAAACTGAATGACTGGTGCTTATTTAACGTGCCATCGTACAAGGTAAACATTTTGATTTCAAGAACGAGTATTTACTAAAGTAATCGAGCGATCAAATGTTATATTAACCAAACTTCAGCCTTGAAACATACACAGCGTTAAGTCAAGAGGTTTGCTGGTGTCAAAGGTATTTAGGTGAATTTTTATCCCGCCAGTGTTTGCCATTTTTCACCAAATCTACGCAGCTCTGAAGGGTATCTATCCAGCTAAAACTTGTTCCAGATAAAACAATATAAAAAGATTGATTCGCCATCACCTATTGACATGCAATAACTTCACTGTGTAATCAATACATAGAAAGATGACTTTCTGTTCCGTTTGATATTCTGTTTTTCAAGTCTGCTAACGGTTATTGTGGAAATGGAATTCGCGAAGAAGGAGAAGAATGTGACTGTGGCACTCCGGAGGTTTGTTAAGTTATATTTTTATAATTTATTTTTTATTGCTTTGATTTTTCTATTTTTGTTTTGTCTTGGTCACTTTCTATGTAATGTAAGGATGATAGTGATTATATGAAAAAATAAAAAATAATAATTAAAAAGAGGGAGCATAGGACAACGATTTTTGAAAAATTGTTAAAAAAAAACTTTTAAAAGTTCTAATACTTTTTAGATGTCTCTCGATTATTCAATGAACGAATTTTGGAAATAATGAGAAGTGGTGACACTTTTGACTCTGATAAAGATGTAGAGCCGAGCTTAAGGCTTAAACTGTAGACTATTTTATAAAATAATTCAAAAAGTACGCGCGCTCTGATTGGCCATAAAACCATTTTACATGAGCGTATGTAAACACAGTTTTCATACTGAATCTTCTTGCGGAGTTCTCCCTGCTATTAATTTAGCAGTAACTCAATTTTTTTAAAGTTTGTTTTGAGTACAGTAATGGAAGAAGAAGATTTTCCAAATTTTTCTTTGGAGTTTATTTTTCCTAGTATTCAAGAAACGGCCGAAAAGCCAAATGAACAACAACAACAAGCACGTCGCTTTCCTTTGTTGCAAGAAGAGGCTCTTTCATTAGTTATTTTATAAAAGAAATGTAAAATGGTTTCCGTGCTTACATAGCCTGATGTAAACACTTGGGAAATTGGGAGAACACTCGATAAGCTGGAAACCAATCCGCTTCGCCTCGTGGTTACCTTCGCTTATCTCGTGTTCTCCCAACCTCCCAAGTGTTTACATCAGGCTATGTAATACTACATGAGTAAGGCTGAAATATAATTTAAACACAATTCAGTCAATGTCAGGTCAATTCCTATATTTCAAGTCACTAGAATATGTCTAACTTAGTTAATATGATCCCGCCTGTCTGAAAACGGATCGTAAGATGGTCTGTTTTACACGAATATAGCTAAAAAAGATCATCATTGAAAGAACTCGATAACATTAATCTTTTCACCCAATAAGGTAACGAATCTGACAATAAATTCGCCTTCGCCCAGCTCTAAGCTCCAATTCTTAGTTTCTAATTTACTAAATTCAGTTTATTTCAATTCAGCTAATTACTGTTATATAGTCTAAGAGTTTTGACTTACGAACGTTAATTAGTTGATTCAAGTTCTAAATCGACGCAAGAAAAGTCAGTTTTTTTTCCATAAAAAAGGAAAGATTCATTATTTTCCTCAGATGTGTGAATTAAAAGATACCTGTTGTCAACCCTACAAGTGTGTTCTCAAAAGGGAATCACAGTGCAGTGACCTACATCATTCATGCTGCGAAAACTGCCTGGTAAATAATGTAATGCAGTAATTATTTTATTATATTTTAGGAAGCAGTCAGTTTTGACTGCATTAGATATAATGAAGTTTGATGGAACTTCAATGTAAATTCTCTGAGAGTACACACCGTTGGTTCTAGGGAACTTAAATAGTTTATAATCTATTTTCACCCTAATCTGCCCACCCGTGGAACTTCGCTCGGTTGATTCAAGGACGCAAATGATATAGGGACAGAGGAGCCGGGAATTTTCAATTTTTTTTCGCTTTTTGGTATTTTTGCTTTTTTGTTTCCAGAAGAAATATTCCCCCGGAACTAGGGCCAGATAAATTATGCTGGTTGAATTTTGGGTATAATGTTATAGTCATAAAATCGAATTTTTTTTTAATTGAAAAGGATTTATAACATGTTTCAGGGTTAAATAACAATATTTTTGTTTTTTTTTTGTGGTTTGTTTTTTGTCTTTGCGTGAAGCGATCAGAAAGGCTCTTGAGATTGAGATTGAGATTGAGAGTGAGGCGCGGTTACTAGGCTATAACAACACGGTTGTTGTGCTCAGAGGGACTACTATCTTTTCGACATTTGGCAAAAATAAAACTTTTGAGGAGAAAAGTTTCTCCAAATTATTTTAAATGAGCGCCAAGTTACATGTGTAAACGTAATAGTCATCACCTCTTACTCACTTATCTTTAGTTTAAGAAACAAGGATCGTTGTGCCGTGAAGTCGAAACAGATTGTGATGTTCCAGAATACTGCACTGGTGATTATGGCGATGTAAGTATAGCTCTAAGAAATGCATTAACTTTGGACTTTTTCATACCACATTTATGAATGACCCGGCAATTGTATCCCACAGGGGCGATTAGACAAGATATCCAAGTTTGTCCGCAGAGGATTTTTTTGGTTAATTTTTGAAATTAGTTCTCTTTTATTTTACAGTGTCCAGGAGATACATACATAATTGATGGATACCCCTGCAGTCAGACCAAAACAGTGAGTGAACCCCGCGTTTACCACTACTTAACCTTTTGACCCATAAGATTGACTTGATTAAAAAAAAAAAAAAGGTTTCTATATTCTTTTTACAGCATCCTCCCTGAATCAAACATTAAATTCACAAGAGTAAAGAAATGAATTACGTTCGTGATTGTTAAAAAATTATTCTTCGCCAAACATCAAAAAATGTAAAAGAATGGAGAATTAATGAATGCTGATGTTAGGAAGTAAATGCTTGCAAAGTGTCGCATGTGCAGCAGCGTTTTATTTCTGCATTAGTGAATTTCTTCATTGCACTAACTTTTAGAGACGTGAGAGGTGAGAGGTGATGAACAGGAGTTAGATGAACACATGTAGAGAAAGTTCAAACTGTGTTGCAAGGACTTAACTGCAAGCAGATTCTAGTTGTGTAAATTTGTAATATATTCCTTTATTTGCTCTATCTGGCACAGTAATTAGCTAGTAGGAAAAAATTTATTACTGATGACATAAGTTTAGCACTTGCAAAATGTTTTGTGGTTATCAAATGGTCATACTAATTCAAGGTTTCTATATAATGTTTTATTTAAGACATGCTTGCACTAAAAATTATGATAGCCTACCATTAGTTGCTCCACACTTTTTATATCATTTCCCTCTTTCTTTTTGTTTCGCCTTATATTTAATATTATACTTTGCAATTCTCTCTTCGACTACATTTCGTCCCCAAATATCATTTACTAATCTGGGCATAGAATGATGGGTTTATTAATCCCATGTATGTAAATTTCATTGATCCATTAATTGCAACTAATTAATGCGATGACCATTATATTTTTATAAAGGTTATACTTGGAAACACTAACCATTATAGTGTGGAAATTAGACCTCTCTCTCCAAGAGTCTATGCTCGATATCTTCGTATTAATCCTCAGTACTGGAAAGACTGGCCTTGCCTAAGAACCGAGTTTCTGGGATGTTCAACAGATGAAGGTAATTTTAATGTAATTTCATTGCCGCATTGTGGGGAACGTAGTTTCCCGCTTGGGATGCTCTCAACGATGATGAGTCATCCTTTACTATAGACAGATTTTACAGTGCTTTGAAGTTGATTAAATTCCAATTGTTAGCAACTAATTGTTTTTCTGTAGTGGAAAAAATTGTTTTGATTTCTTTTATGATTCCTTGCCAGTCTCAATTTTTGAAAAATAATATGGAGTGTATAAAAAATAAAATAATAATTTATAGATAAGTGATTGAGCAATAATTAATTGATTTATTAGTTATCCAAACTTTTCATACCCAAGGTCTTATTAGTAATTTTAATTACTGTCTGCCATGCCATTCTTATGTTCTTAGCTTGTTTAATTTGGTATTGAATCAACCAACAATCCCATGATTCACATATTTCTTTACTCTCATCACTTGTATTGATGTTGTAAGGGGAAATTATCTCTTGGTCACTCATGGGAGTTAAAAGGTTGAGACGGTAAAGGTGTTCTTCTGTTTCCAAATGTTTGATTTCAAAGAATTTCTGAGATGTGGTAGGAGAAGTACTACAGTAGAGCCTCGGTTAACCAGATCCGCAAGGACTGGGCTTAATAGCACACATAATGCAGATTCCGGATAGTCCAAAAAATGAATGTAAAAATTCGTAGATGATGGGACCAGAGAAGCAAGTTTGTACTCAAAGTTGAAACAGTTCGAAAATTAAGAGCCAAGTTAAGACACTGTTTATCAATAAGGGTCAATAAAAAAATTCAGTAACTTCAATCAGAAATTTTGACCTAAAAGTTAGTGATTCTAAAACCTTTGAGGAATTTAAGCAATATTAGAAAAAAATACGAATTTAATGAATCGCTGAGATCATGTCACCATCAAAACTCGTGTTTAGGCTGCACTCGTAAATAATCCACACCCGCAAATATCAAGAGTGATTTTGAGGAAAAATACAAACTTGATTGTTTATTAACAGTTGTTCATGATAAACTTGCTGAAATCTGACGCTGTGTATGTGCAGCGACCTCTATAAGTTAGCAGCTAACACGCCAATGATATGGTTTTATAAAACCTTGTTTTTGATTTGGCGTTATGTTTATGGATTTCTGGCAATCTCATGGCACTCTAAAAAATCAAGCTATAAATTAATTGCCTTTGTTTTCCACAGTTGGTCCAACTGCTCAAACACCTCTAAAGTCCTATGGTCTTGATCTTTGTCTCACTCCATCAAGCCAGTCCTGCTCGCCAAATGACAACGACCGTCTGATATACAAACCAGGTCAGTGCACGGAAAGTCACTTTCAGTTCTCGCTTGATGCCGATGGGGTTTTACGTCATAGCTGCAGTGGGAAGATGGTCTGTCCTGAGAATGGCGGCGATGGTAATGGTGCGAAGATTGTTGTAAGCAGTGCTTGTAAAGTTGAAGATTCAAAATTTGAGCGAACATCAGGTAAGATTTATTTACAATGTAGCGCTTTTCCCTCGTGAAGTACCGTTAACGTCTTCAGTAAGGGGGCTCAGAAAATGCATCTTCAGTTTTTTTGCGAAAGTGACACCCAGAATTAATTCGTAGTGTTCACAACATACATCATTTCTTTGCTTAAACACCTTCATTATGAAAGTAATATACAACAGGCTTGCAAATGTAAATACAAATATAGTAGATGTGCAGGTGCTCAGATACTGATTTGATCCATTTTAGTAAGAGTTCTCATCGTCTCCTTGAGATATTTCCGATCGAAAAATACAAGTGTGTCACTATCTTTTTTGCTCTCCCTCTCTATATATTTTCTCTTTTTTGACAGGACGATCTTTGAAGCATCTAAAGAGTAACAAATGTATCCATACTTATGGAGCTTGGCCCGGCGTCGACAGACATATGGTATTGTGGTCAGGATGCGACGAAAAACGGCTAGAAATATGGTTTGCAAAGCAAGGTATATAGAGTACCGCTCGCGTTTTCTGCAGCATTACACACGCTTCACGCGCGTGCAAATCCCAAGCACCGCAACATGCAAACTGCACGTCACTACTCTCACCTACTCTTGAAACTATAGTTTTTTTTCTTAAGCAGAAAATGATGAAAATAATGTCAAGGAGTTTTTGAATAACGTAACAAAGAAATTTTTTTTTGGGTAATTAAATTTGGGATCTCAAAAAGGATGCAATAAAGTGGTAATTGAACTTCGTTTTGCGTAATTTTGGTTTGAAATGATATTAGTGATTTCTAATCGAACTCAACAGTGGCAGATTTATCACGCTTGCTTACACGCTTGCAGAACTTACGGAAATTTTAGAAGTGAAGAAACATCTTTACACTTTTCCCCATGTATCAAGCGTGGAGTCTGATTTTGGCTTCTTGTGACTGTCAATTTTTTCCGGTAGGCCATAGTCATACTACAAACCTAGGATTTGTTTTAGCGAAACTCAATCGAAATGTGCTCAAACATCACTGGTGCAATAATGTATCTCTCATATATAGAATGTATAAACCCTCTTGGAATGCAGAGCGGTGATATCAAAGACAGCCAAATTACTGCGTCTTCATACAGACCAGCAGATCTCCCACATTATGGCAGGCTGCATAACGGAAAGTACTGGTGTGCCAAAGAGAAGAAAAGAGACGAGTACATACAGATTGATCTTGGACAGGTACCCTCAATTTTAATTTATCTGATCATGTAATTTCTGTTTTAAAGGCTTTTTGAAAGACATCACGTCAGTTTAGTCTGGTGCAAATAAAAATAGCGGAACGTTGCGAAGTGCATCCTTAAAAAGGAGGTTGACAATAATCGAAAGCTAAAGGAACGAGAGAAAACACGTGCGCTTTACAGTATCAAGCCACATTCTCGATGTGTTTGACGCTGTAAGTGATTTGAGTAAAGTTTAAACTCGGAAATAACGTTAGTCTCAACGGATTTTCTTCGTCTGCATTTCTGACTCTGACAAGTTACCGGAAAGTGCAATCAAATATCGATGTTCAGTAATTTTTGGCTTATTTTTCATATTTTAGCTACGAACGGTGAACAAAATCTTGATACAGGGACGTGGAAACTGGTACGACTGGGTGACTGGCTTCTTCTTGTACTACAGTGATGATGGTCAGCGGTGGACGGGTTATTCAGAGAGTGGAGACAAACAACACTCCAATGTATGGAAATTATTTTAAATGGTGATTTTAAAGGCGCCTTTAGCCTTTACATTATCAAGTTTTCATGGAGTTTTACTGTAATCTTATAAATGATTCAATAAGAAGTAAGGACGATATTCGCTCGTATAGAAGAATTGGTTAGGAAACAAGGAAATTGTAAATGATTTAATGAAGAGAAATCCTAGCCCTGAAATTTTTCTTTCGAAAATGTCATTCATAAGTTTCACGGCAATAGAAGGTAGCGCACAAGTGCTCCTTTTAAGAAAAGCTTTCCAGAGCCATTATGTGTAAATAGACTAATGAAGTTGTACGCTTGTGTCAATAACAGAGCATCTTTCTCCACCATTTCTGTTTGTTATCATCTGAGTGCAACATGCTCGTCGACTGAAACAACTTTTCTTTGTTTTAATTAGTCGCATTGCTATCAAGGAAAATGCAGCGAAATTCACGAAACTCAGTGCAAGGATCTGTGGGGAGCCAGTACGTTGAAATGAATGTATTTATTATTGCACCACTACGCCATTTTACCATTTATATGTTTTACCACTTTAACATCATTCTACTTTTGGAATGCACAAGATGTGCAACGGCACTACGTACACTGTAGAACAGGGTAAAAATATGGATAGAAAGTGGAGCAGAAAAAGACCGCACAGAACCAAAATGAGACATTTTCTGTCGCCTTTTAAGCTAGAATTTTGAATAAACAACGCGCCTTATGTGATCGACAAGACGCTTAGATAAGGCCGCAGGCATTCGATGGTTGAAGATAAATATGATTGGAAATTTTGCTCATTGTTCGCATAATATCCGCACATTTTATGCGTTAAACCATCGAGTAAGATTTATTTGTCATATCTATGCAAAATTTGATTCCCTTACATATTGAATGTATCAGATCAACAACTCAAATTGATAATCCCTTAAACACTTTCATCTTTAATTATTCAGGAAGGTATTTAAGTGGTTTTTTTTATTTAAACTCATGAAAAAAACATTTACCTTCTCAGAGCTGAGCTTCTAGCACTTCTATCGTTTTCACTTTTCTGTTAATTTTCCAGCCGCCAAAAATGCCGACGAAAGATGTTATAACATACTGAACACTAAAGCGGATGGATATGGTACATGTGATCCACTCAGAAATGTATCATGCGCTGCGAGGTACAAGACCAGAGTATTATGAAAAAAGATCTGATTTTAAATCTTTCTTAGGAATTAAGCCTTAAACGCTAACATCAGTACGCTCATTCTCTATACCATCCTCTATACGTTTCCTGAGGGGCTGACAAGGAGAATTCGTATAACAATCAAGACCTTCTTTAGTTGAGGATCTTTTATCTATTCTCATGACCTTAATGTTTGATTCAAGGTGATATTTTATGGATAAATCAGATGCTAATCACCCGAAGGGATCAAAGGTTTAAGGCCACAATCATTTATCTTTCTTATAACTGATCAGGGCAACCTGCGAAACAGTACCCACAAAATTTGTGTTTCAGGACGTTTATAAGGGCAGCTGTCCACTCAGGTTACTAAGGTTATGAATTTTTTAATAGCGACCAGAGACCGAAAGACTGAACATTCAGCAATATATACTATAAATGGTAATGGTTATAGAGATGAAGGAAACGAAATTACTGTATGTATCAAGAGCCTCCAAGGTATTCTGTACGCAAACGCTGCAAAATTCCTAATATCGACGTGCTTGTGTTTCTTTAAATTTTATCTGGAGGTAAAAAGAAATGGTTTTGAAGCAACCAGAGATATTTGAAAATGAAATACACATTTTGTAGACGTCAGATATCAGTTTTCCATTTCTTTTTTTCGTTTTATCAGAAACGTGTTATGCGGTCAACTGCAATGTGAAGACAGCAGAGATAAACCTGTTGTGGACTACGGATGGACTTACACTAAGATCAGTATGGATAATGGAAAACAATGCAGGTATTACTTTCACTCACTTTCCTGTTGCAGAAAAAAGCACTAGTAAGTAAACATGTTCTTAAAGATTAAACAACAATCAACTGATGTGTTTATACTAAGTTTAGAGATCTTGAACAGTGTTTTAAGGAAAAACCAGGCCGTAAGAATTATTAAGAGAAAGCACTGTATAATGCTACGGTGGTAAATTATCTATTAAAAAATATCAAAATTTTTCGTGGTTGGAGACACCATACCTATAGGGTGTAGGGCAAGGGTTTCAACTATGAACCTCCGCCGAAGTCTATTGTTTGGCGGTTCCCTTTGCCTCCTTCCACCTGATATTCTCGTTAGCGAGCTTTTCTTTCACACGGGGCTTCTAGGACCACTTTAGACGGTCTCTACCTCTCTACCCCTGAGGGTTCCATTCCAGGGCGGTACAGCACAGATTCCCATGAAAATTAACCAACCTGATGCGTTCTTTCTTCCCACAGTGCTGCAACCTTGAAGTCCATAGATGACATTGGTGAGGGAATGGTCAGAGAAGGGACAAAATGCGGAGATGATAAGGTACCACTATAAAACTTAGCCCTATCCGCTTGCAGAACGATCCACTCATTAATAATTTATCATTACAATATCACTTCGTTGTCGGGTAGAAAAAATGATGAGAAGATAGCGAATTACTAGTAAGGGAGCATTTTTTACTTTAACACTCAAATTCTGAAATTTTAATTGAAAATTAATTTGAAATGTATAGAATGATTTTGAAACTGCAGATACTTGCGCGAGTTATCTTCTATGTGACACTTCAAGGGCCGTTTACGCCACAACTGAAATTTAAAAAAGAGGAATTTTTTATACGAAAGAATTACTGAAAAGAGATCTCACCTAGTAAATTAAACCTTGTTTTCCGAGTTTTGACGAGTCAAAGACGGCAAGAACTTCAACGCATTTCGTTGCAGATGTGTGTAGATAACCAGTGTCAGACGTTTGATTCCCTCAACTTCGGAAAGTGTCCAGTGATGAACAACAAGGAGTGCGGGGGAAGAGGGGTAAGTCTATGTTTTAGGGTGAGTTTTTCAAGTTCTTTGTTTGTAATTCATGTTGATCCTCTGAATCGTCAGAAGCAGTGTGACTGAGTAATTAGGGTGCTGAATTTGTAATTTGGTGTTCCCGCGTTCAAGCCTTTTATCCTGATACTCCCTTGATTTGTTCTCGTGTGATTAGGGTTCAATCTTTGGCTGCACTTTGAATATAGCCAACTGCTCTGCCCCTGCCAATTGGGATTTTATAAAACGCTTTGTTCATTCATATTGTTTGTTTGCAATTTGTTTGTATTGGCCCCTGAAAACCTCTATTGGGGGCGCGGTCAATAAAGTATCCATACATATAGATACAAATCATTAGCCACAATTGTCTCGATGTAATCATTCTTGTCTCCTTTGAATTTTTCTATCCGAGTGAGTAATTCTCTCAAAGGCATTTTTATTTGTATAAAGTTGTTCTCCAATTTTGTGACATTTTGAATATTTCAGTAATCTTATTTGTATATCTTACACTTCCGCCCAAGTATAATCTATGGCGCAACCATGACTTTGGTATTCTATTGGCGTCCCCAAAGGTGACAACCAGCAATATTTTGGAAGTTCTGCCCACCTCGACTTTGTAATTTTCTCCCGTGTTCAACTCAATCTATTCCTAGTTTGAATATATTCAGAGAAAAACCTTCAACATTTCTTTTTGGGAAGGCATTCAATTAGTGCTTTGTTTGAGTTGGTTAGTCCTTATTTAATATTTTAATATGCATTGTTATGCATTGATTGTAAAAATGTTTTTAAAGCTTTTGGATTGTGATAAGCTATTATAAGACGGCTGTTGAATACAACGAGAAAGGTTTTTGGAAGAAAGCGTACAAGTGCATGGGACATCCTCGAAATGTATTGGGGGTAGTGTTTAGGTAATGGTTCCGGCTTGACCTCAGGATTTTAGGGAAATCTGAGAAAACGTCATTGTAAGGACGAGGCATCGTGTGTTGATAAATTATATTATTTACTTATTAAAGTTATTTGATTACCGCATAGTTGCATGCAATGTTTTAATTTTTTTTCCGCCAACGTTTCTCGAATTTATTTATTTGTATAGAACCTCAGCTGCTCAACGAAAATTCCAATCTCCTCCGCCACTTTTGTAATGCTTTAAAAGATCTCGTCTCAGTTTGTTTAAAAAACGGATTGATGAATGCAAGCGTGTAAATAATCTTTACTTTCTAATTATATTTACAACAAGCCACAGAAAACCTCGATATATAAACAACTTAGCAGGGCATCACGATCTTTTTTTTTTTACATTTTCTCGCTTACGCATCAACGAATATTTCTACGAACTGTCACGAAGTTTTTTTTTTTAATTTTTAAAGACACTTACCTGCTGACATTATAAAGGTTCACAATAAGGAGATGAAGAACGCTAGGACAATTGAATTTGATTACACGAATTTAATCACCAGCTCTGATTTAATATTCATTGTTTGGTTCACTATCGGATTTGACAAAGCTTCTTCTTATCCGGGGAGTAAAATTGAAGAGTTTATCGCACTAGCTATATTAAAGAACCCAATATTGAATAACTCGAGGACTAACTAAATCGGTATAAAACATAGCGCTTCTCTGACTGTCTGCTTTACTGCTTGTCTTACTTCACTAATCTTCCAGCAGTACAGGAATGAGTTTTATGTTAAGTTAAAGGACACTAATATTGGCGCTATTCCCCAAGTGAAGATGAAATTTGATGAATTGGTTTTCTTTAAACTCAGCACAATAACCAGTGTACCATACGATAAATAACAAACAACTAATGCTAATTGCACCCACAATGCACTGTACACTGCCTTCCTGTATCGCGCCATGTTCAGTTTATTTGTTTGGCTTGGCTGTTGCGGAACACGTTCTTGAATTTGGGCGCTATGACTACGAAGACCCCGGAAAATCTTTGCGTGCGAAACCATTAGATTGTCAGGGAAATTGTCGTATTGACACAGTCAAACCAAAAGGTTACAGTGTAGTCAAAAAGACTACTTAAAGTAGCGACTCCAGATATAATCCAAAAGGTGGCTATGACGATATAAATGCGCCTTAAAGCCACGACTTGTCTGTACATCAGTCTCAACAGCAAGGCGAGAAGTCTGTCCACGCTTATAGCTGTCATCGTCATTAAGGATACTGAGCATAAGATATAGCCAGTTAAATACCATGCAAAAAATGTGTATCGACAAATTCTCCATTTCTCACGAAGCGAGGACATCCAATGAGTAACACTGAGGGGATGAATTAAAAACCGACTAACAGATCGGTTGTTGCTAGACAACGATAGAACAGTTTGGAAAGTGGATGCAGGGAAGAGTCCTCATGTAGGGTAACAAAAATGAGAAAATTCCCAAAAAATGCCGTGGAGGAGAAAAGAATGCTGAGTGCTGATAAAGAAGTTGAAAGTTGTTGTAACCTACCATACAATGGAGCAGATGCATTTGTCTGTGTTATACCTGTTGTCAATTTATTGCCCCCATCAATTCGCCTTCAAAAGTGAGAAACATTTTTTCCTAACAATATCCTCCCATTTGCGATCACTTTAAAGTCACGTCCTTTATGAGATTTGCATAAAGACTTCCCGCCGAGTCAAGTGTCACAAACATGTTTATTTATTTTTTATTTTGTCTAAGTGGTGTTCCTAGGCTCAGTTTGATGGTTTATCTATCCAATAATTAAAGAATTAAGGCCTTTCCCGATTATGCTGCTAAAACTGGCATTTTATGCTCCTGGAAATTCCTATGCTCATTATGATGCTCTTCCTGGTCCACCAGACAAATCTAACAGTCAAATTGAAAATCTTATTCCGCAAATAACTCCTAGTGAGGTTAACGATTATCTTCTAAGTATACCTACACACAAAGCCACGGGAATCGATGGGCTTGGTGCCAGAGTTCTAAGGATTGCAGCTCCTGAAATATCATGCTCCATAGCTAAAATTATAAATCACTGTATTGAAACTTGTACATTTCCCTCACAATGGAAAATAGCAAAGGTTAAACCTCTTTTCAAGAATCAAGGAAACAAGCAAGATATTCAAAACTATCGTCCTATTAGCATTTTGCCTATTCTTTCTAAAGTCTTTGAAAGACACATCTTCAATGCTGTGAACACCTACTTAACAGAAAATTCACTTTTATACCGCTTCCAATCAGGGTTCCGTAAAAACCACTCCACGGATACTGCTTTGTTGTTTCTTCTGGACCAAGTCCTTCTTGACCTTGATAAGAACAACGTCAGCGGCTTAGTTTTTGTGGACTATAGCAAGGCATTCGACTTGATCAATCATGACATTCTCCTGGTAAAGTTAAGATCATATAGATTTCCAGATAATGTTGTAAAGCTATTGCAGAGCTATCTACTCAATCGCAAACAGTGTGTTACTGTAAATAACTCGACTTCGTCACAACTTACGCTAACCAATGGAGTTCCTCAAGGTAGCATATTAGGACCTCTACTGTTTTTAATTTTCGTCAATGATCTTCCCGAAGCTGTTGGATCGGACTCAACTATTCATGCTTACGCGGATGACACCACATTTAAAGCCAGCGCTAATATCGATAATGCACCTTTGGAATTGGAACGACGTCTTCAAGAATACATGGATAAATTAAGTAAATGGTCTAGCGAAAATGGGATGGTCCTAAACGCCGTTAAAACCAATGCATTACTTATCACCGGAAAGAGGCTACATTCATCATTAGCGGATGGCAATCACCTGTCAATAACCCTTGATGGGGCCGAAATAGAACAAGTAACTTCTTATAAATTGCTTGGTGTAACACTCGATCAAGATCTTACATTTAGCGACCACATTTCTAGTCTAAAGGCCAAGCTTTCTCAGCGTATTGGTTTATTGAAGAAGATAAAGAGATACCTTCCAATAAAAGAAAGACTCTTATACTATAACGCCTTGATTAAACCCGTCCTTATGTATGGGAGCATGGTTTGGAATATCTGCGACGCTAAAGAACTCCACTGTCTCCTAAGGTTACAGAAAAGGGCTGCCCGAGTAATTCTTGGAGTTGACTCTTATTCTAGAAGTGTTATAAACTTTAGTAAACTAGGCTGGTTGCCTTTTTTTGATGAAATCAAACTAAATAAGTGTACAATGATTTTTAAGAGCCTTAAAGGCGATGTTCCGATTTACATCAGAGACTTGCTCAAGACGAACAGTTCTGTACACAATAGGTCTACTAGACATGGCAATTTAAATTTAGTGTGTCCCAAATACCTAAGAAATAACGATGGTGGCAAGGCATTCAGTGTTGACGCAGTTAAGTTATGGAACAGCCTTCCCCATAATATCAAAAATAAGCCTAGTATAAAACTATTCAAAACAGCTGTGAAAAAGTATTTTATAAGCTCATATAGAAACCTGGACAACTTTGAAACAATATTAAGCAATAGCACATTATCTAATTTTAATTTTTTATAAATTAATTTTATCTTTCTGAATATTTTTAATATATCCTGCTATTTCTATCATAGAATTTTGTAATTATTTGTATATTTATCTATTTATTAGTATTATTTTGTAATGCTGTATAATCTAGTTAGAGGGCCACATGTTTGTCAGCTTTTCAGCTGTTACGTGTCCCCCTCTATAAATAAAGTCCTTATTATTATTATTATTACTTTACGTCAAAAAAAAATGCTCCAATTATGCTCGATTCTCAAAATAATGTTACTTTGGTTTCAGAAAATTCTTTGTTCAATTTCAAGCAAAACGTAGAAACTCAGACATCATGTGTGTATCAGCAACTGTTTAAAGTGAAAAGTGTTTAATTGTTTGTTTATAAAACTCCTGATAAAATCAAATCCAATAATAAAACAGATAATTAATGTTCGAAGTCGACCGTCGAAGTCCGACCACGGACAGCGAGGGAACCGCCGAGGGAGCAAATCAGAGTTAAACAGTAAGGATCGAATTGCACCAATCAGAGCTGTTGAAAAACAACTACTAACAAAGTAAAAGCGCTATTTCTTACCCCAAGTGCTGTGTAGAAATACCTTTTTTTTGCAGGATTTTCATGTCGTGTTTGATGTGCATTCATTATTTCTTTAGGTTTGCACAAACAAAAAGGTATGTCATTGTGAGGGAGGATTTGATTCGAAGGACGGTTGTGCATCAGGTAAAAGGTTAAAACAGGTTTCGAATGACAAAATTGGAAAGTTTAGGTTGGGTTTTCCACTCATGATAAACAAAGTGTAATTTAATTATGTTTAATCTGTGTACTGATAATACTAAACTGGAGAACTTAGCATTCTTGATGAGACATTCTGTTTTTTTGTCGTTGATTTTGTTACTGATATTATCAGTCAGTTTGCCGTTTCAGAAGTAATTTATAATTCATGTGATAGATTCATTTCTCCTTCTGTTTTGCTGAATTAAGCATATTCCAAGGATTCCCGATGATAATAACAAGAATATGTTTTTGTATTCTTCTAAATTTTCTACAATCGATAGTTTTTAAAAATACCTTGAAAGATGGCACAAAATAAAAAAAAATTGGTTGACAATTGTATACTTTGTGCTAAGGTTTTGTTTATCACAGTCTCACTTGTAATGCTTGCATTTATTAAACTGTTTCATTCCAGCTCTGGTGCCTCGAAATGGAGCGTGGGGTGATTGGTCCTCATGGACTGTTTGTGACAAGCTCTGTGATGGTGGAAAGAGAAAAAGACATCGCTTCTGTGACAATCCATTTCCTCTACATGGAGGGGCTGACTGCTCTGAAAAACGACACGAGACAGAGGATTGCAATACCCAGAGTTGTCCAAGTGAATTTAAATCTACTTTTAAAACTTTCTGTTACTTCCTTTTTTCTGTACTTTGATTTAACTAGTCCTCTCGTAAATGAACTGAAAAAAGGAGCAATTACTCTGTGAGGCTAGAAAATATTCTTAAAACCTGTGTCGCAATTTTTTAGTGTTATTCTTGTTGCATTTTACAAGAGAAATGGAATAGTAAATTTTCTTATATAAAAAAATAGTGCTACAAAGGGGAATGTGCCGAAATAGAAGGGGGAATCACGGGAACAAGTTTGTTCAAGTGCAAATTTCTAATCCTTTTCACACGTATCGTATTATGCCTTTTCTAAAACAGAGAATGAAAAAAAATGATCGGCTCAACAAGTTGTGAAAGATCCTGACCTTCTGGAGTTCAATTGGCTCAAACTCTTCACTTTTTGCTTTTATATAAGAAGAGATCTGACTTATTGGTGCCATTTACCGAGTCGTTCGGATAATTATTCTTTCATTAGCAGCGGCTACATCACGTCTCCCCCTGTTTTCATTCCAATAGAAAAATATAGCAAAAACTTTACCAATGGCGAAATTATACTAATTGTAAATTTTTGTACTTGCTACTCAGAGGTGATATCATGCCGTCACCTACAACAAGTTGGCGAAGAAAGGAATCACAACTATCCTGATGCCGTCTACAAGATTAACCCCACTGGTTCCCAGCCAGTCATGGCATACTGTGATATGTCGCGTGACGGTGGAGGATGGACACTATTGGTTACCAGTCATACTAACAGCTGGACGGCACAGAATGTAAAATTACGAAACGTGAACTCTCCAAAGTTGACTGATGATTACTCCATCCTGCAGTATGCAGACAGTATTAAAGATAATATCAAAGTAGCTGGCTCTACGTTTGAATATCGATTAGAGGCTCAGAGCCGAGGTAATTCATTATATAAAGGAACCTTGTTCCCTTTCAAACGGGCAGGGCAGGGGTTGCTAGCGAAGCGAGTTTCCGTAGCCGCAATAACAAAGTGTGGTCAACATGAAAGTCAGAAGTCGTGTGTTTTTTTTTTTGAATCGCCAGGTAATTGTTTCAATAAAAACATTGCAGGGGAATATACTAACAAAGAGAAAACAATTGCACGAAATGCAATTGCTTGCTCTTTTTTAATTTGCTTATTAACCTTTTTTTTTAAGTTAAGCATTGAGGAACACAATTATTGTCGTGTTCACCAACATGGAGGATACTATGTCGCCAAAATTTTCATAACTCACACTAAATTCTTTTCCGGTAGAGCACATCACATTCTTGCTAAGTAAAGTTAGATTTTTCCAAAAAGGGTAAAAGATTTAAACGAACCAAAAAAGGGCTCCATCCGCCCCTTCCCATTTTTCCTTCATTTGTTGGTTACAAAGCCCATACGTCTTCAAATGTAAAGGCAAACTTCACATCACTTGACACCGTAGTGGCTCTTCGTACTCTTTTACAGTTAACACGTTTATTTGTGTTTCGGTGGAGTTTTATGCACGAGGACACTTTCAGATGACCATTAAACAGAATGTGAATCTAAATCATCGTCAGCCTTGGAATGAATCTGAAGAAAGGTGGTTTATTTTTTAGGTCGCTGGGGAGGTATCTGGAAGGCGCCCAGAGTTTTTACGTTCACAGCTGACAACAACAAACAAACGGATATTGAGCTGGTCAAGAAGTTTGACAATTGGGAATATTCAGACTATGGGATTGAACAAAGAATGCCGTGGATTTCTGATGCCAAGTTAACTACATCCCAGGATGCTCAGCGACATTGGTGGGGGACAATAACAGGTGAATAGCCTTTACTATTATAACATAATTAACAAGCAATAAACTTCCCACGCACTCTTTAAAAAATACCGAAGGCGAAGAAAATAAAGTTTCTTTTATTAAATTTTGATTTTCGAGGTAATCATTGAGGTGACAAGGAAAGCCTGATGAAATATATATTTATCCTTCTACATGCAGTCTTCCTGTCAGTCGTCTAAGTTATTTTTTTATGGTTTGAAAATTCTAATAACATATATTTTACAATTTTTTCGAAGGAAAACATTCCCACAGCCAATGTTTTTGTAACAAAGTTTTTAACGAAAGTTTCCCATGTTTTACTTCGGGTAAAAATCACCTGAAATGAAGTGCAGTGTTGGTCTTGAGGAAAAAGGAGCAGATAAAGTGTGTGCTTTCTCATCGGATCCTTTCGAAACATTTATTTCGGATAATGATTTGATAGTTGATATATTTTTCTAGCGGGCGATATGGAATACCACCCCGCTCCATGGATAATCGGTCACCTGCAGGAGCGTCGGCCATCATATATCTGGTACTGGATGAGAGAGGGACCTCATGAAACTCCTAGCTCATGTAAAGAAGTATACTTCAGAGGGCTCCTGACAAACCCCGTGTCAAGTAAGTCTGGGTATGGTTTACCAGGCTGAGTTGTTTAATCCAATAACTCAAAATTATTGGAATAGTTCTTTGTTCAGTGTCAGAAGAAATGTTTGATTACATTGGTTGTGCTTTAATTTTCTCTGTAATCTTGCAAGGGCAAAAGGATTTTAATTTTTAATTAACGACGTTCACACATTTACCTTTGGGGCCGCTTCAGGAGCTTATGTTTAGATTTTACTCTTCATTGCCCGGTTTTGATATTTACTTTCGCTCTGATCAGCTGTTGAGATTCTTTTGAAGGTTATAGCTACATCAGCTATTCTAAAAGCGCCTGAGTGAATAGAAACAGTCGACAGTTAATTGCGCGTCAAAGAAACGCTTTGGCTGAAAATACTTTGACTGATTTTAAAACAATTCAGGGAGAAATTCAGTGAAAGACTTTTTGTTTCACATCCTAATAAGCCGTGATTGTTTCATTCACCATAAAGAATAGGAAAACATTTTCACGACTAGATTTGTCCTTGAAAGTGAGTAAAGTAACTATCCATGTTAAAGTGATATAAATGTGTGCCTAGAATAAAATTGTATAAACGGTTCATCTCTTGGTTGGTCGAGTACCAAGCCTTGAGATGTCGGGTGGGTCTCCTATAATGATTACCAGAGTAAAATACATCGCATTTTGAAGTAACACGGAGTGTCATATCCTTTTTCCTTTTTTTTCAGGAAATTTTACATCTGGCAACCATTTTATGATTGCCAGATATAAAAATTTATTTTATGAAAAAAATTGATCTCAGAGCCCTGTTGTGTTAACATGAGTAAGGCACGGCCACAATGGCTATGATGAGTTGTGACCACCTAAATTTGTCTTCGAGCTATGAGAAAGCCACAATAGTATTTTAGTCGAAAAATTTGATTTCGATAAAAATGTTTAACGCCACTAATTTTTGTCGGTTGCCTGCTAGTTAAGGTGACCCCACGTCCAGCCTACATCCCTT
Organism: Pocillopora verrucosa; assembly: GCF_036669915.1. Lineage (NCBI taxonomy): Eukaryota > Metazoa > Cnidaria > Anthozoa > Scleractinia > Pocilloporidae > Pocillopora > Pocillopora verrucosa. Next base: position 14,444,997 of record NC_089323.1, on the reverse strand, counting down.
ATATCCCCTTTCAACGATTCTCCTCCAAGTTTCCCTAAGACAGCTTTTCTTTCGTCGTTCGTCGGGAGTCCGTCTTAAGGCGATCCTAGGTAGGGCTCAGGATGGCATTCGAAGCGCGTGGCTGATTAGTTTTCCGAGTTAAGTGTAACCGTGAATTTTGTTTGTTTCTTTCTTTTTCAGATGGAGTTTTCGCGATCAAACCTCCTGGACAGCATGAAGTTAAAACGTATTGCGACTTTACGACTGAGGGAGGGCCCTGGACGCTACTCGTGACGAGTAAGACCCACAGCGGGTGGGACAAAGACAGTATCAAAGAAAGAAACTCAAACAAGCCTTCTTTACAAGATGACTATTCCATACTGGGGCTTGCAGACGCCATAAAGGACTTTGACAAAGCTCAGGTGAATCCATCGCAATGAGATGAGTTTGACTTCTTAGGGATCGAGGGGTGATTTTCGAGGACATGTTCAGTATATTTGTTGAGGGAAAATAAATGATAATGTTTCCCTACAAATTGGTGCCCATACGAAATCATCCAACTTCTTTCCCCCTCGTGGGCCAATGTCGCTTTTGAATTGATATATGGATTTAAAGACGTTGATATTTCCCATGGAGGTCCGATCAAAGAACAATTGTAGAGTGATTGTTGCAAGTAACCCAGGATGCACTATAGAGCAATTTTCAAATATTTGTCGCAAGAAATCCATAATTGCTTTATGATTTGGCTTTATCAACTGAGTCAATAAAACCAAATTATCTTGTTATACTCCCCAACAGATGCAGCTCCACCATTTCTCAAGAAATTTACCCCCTTTATTGATGATCGCTTTAGCTTTGCCCCAGTCACTCGCGTTTTCCGCCAAGTTGGTGCCCATACGAAATCATCCAACAGCTTTTACTCCCTTTATTCATGATTGCTTTAGCTTTGCCTTAGTCCCTCGCGTTTTCCGCCATATTTAGATCATGGAAATGCAATACTTTCTATTGACACTTACGTTTGTATTGCCTTGTCGTCAAGCAGGAATTCTTTCAATACCGAATTGAGGCAGACGGCAACAACCGCTGGGGAGGGATCTGGGAAGCACCACGTGACTATACATTCCTATCCACGAGCGACAAACAAACCAAAGTAAAAATCGTGAAGAAATTCGACTCGTGGGATGAGAACAGCAACTTGGGAAAGCGCATGCCCAGACTGGGATTATCTAACGATCTTTTATTAAGCAGTGCAGCAACTGTGAATGACTCATCAGGGTCTTTGGCATATAACAGTGGCGCTAGCTCTGCCTCGTATCTGGAGCCAGAGAAGCCAAAACCGAATGTTGTTCGATACTGGATGAGAGAGGGTGCTAGGTGAACTTCAGATTTTTTTTTTCTACGTCCAGATAGTCATTTGAAAATTATTTTGAGCAGCATATGTCGTAAGTTAAGGCGGTGGCCGTGGTATAAACGTACACTCTTTTTTGCCAGTCATTCTAGCAATTTCACTTGACAAGGTGAAATTCGAATTTTTAACTTTATCAAGGACAGATATAAGTATCACGTCATATCCACTGTTCAGTATAATAGTTATTTATTTATTTCTTGTTGGAAAAGGCTTTTGCCATAAGATTAGATATTAATATGTAATTTCCCTAATTTCTCTGGAAGAATAGCAAACCATTGCTTTGTGAAACAAGTAGATCTTCAGCATTGGCAAAAACGTTTGTATCTTGATGAAACACCAAATTACCGTGGGCGCAGATTTACCTTTGCAAACGATGACTTTTGTAAAACTTAATTGCCTTTGTTAAAGGTGCACGAGTTGTGCACCTTTAAGTTTTTCACCTTTGATTCTTTCACTTCTATAATTTAGACTCGTTCCTCTTTCAACAGGCTATCTTGTAACGATTTGAAATTACATGGAGTGAGAGCTGGTATCAAGTATGACGATAGTTTTCAACTGGTAAAAACCAGTGACACCCAGTACCTCCCGGTCTACTGTGATATGACAACAGCAAAAGGAGCTTTCACTCTTATTGTGACGAGTGCTAACAATAACTGGACTCGAGCACAGGTCCCTCACAGGTAGTAATGGATAACATTTGCCCCTCCTCAACCAATGATATGAAAGGCTAAAGCCAAAAGTGACTTGGTCACGTGATGCGATAGAGTTCGTCGAAGGGCATGTGGAAATGCTCTTCGATCACAAAAAGTTGAAATAATAACAAGACTGATAATAATAATTATAAGACAATGTTGGTTATAGTATTAATAATACTAATGACAAAAAAATGAAAATTATGATGATAATAGCAAGACATTTTTTGTTTAGTTTTCAAACTATTTACATAATAAATATTAACGATTGCGTTTTAATGCTGTGTCCAGTCCCAAAAAAAGATACGTTTTAAAATGTGTTTAGCCGGGTTTGTGTAAGGACGTTGCCCTATTGAGAAAGTAAAGTTATGTGAATAGTTATTAAAGCGATCACGGTTTGTTGATAAATATTTCTGTCATTTCTAGAAATGTCCTTCATCCAGGACTGAATCGAGACTACTCCATCCTAGACTTAGCAGACAGTATTAAAAGCCTGAACAACAATGGCACATTCCAGTACATGTTGGATGCTCATTCTAGACGCCACTGGGGAGGGATTTTTGAAGCTCCTACATCTTACAGGTAGGAAAACAGGAAAGAGAATGATGATTCTTACTCTAAGATAAAGATCATAACTTTATTCCATCCGCAGTTTACAAGATCAGTGGTTAAAGTAAACTAGCTAATAACTGAATGTAGCAAGAATCGAGGTGCGCGTTTTGTAGATGCATAATTTGAATAAGGCTTTCTTTTCTCCCGATAAAATGAGGGTACGTCTTGGAAAATGGATGTTTTAAAATCGTTCTTTACATTATTCGAAATAACTCACTTGTTGATAGCTTTACTCTACCATTGGTGGTGACTGTAAAACTTTAGTCAAATATTTTAAAATTCACATTACTTCACATCCAGGATGACCCAACGTATTCTACAGCAAGTTTACATATGATAGTCATGATTGTTAAGCTCTGTCACTCGCGACGGCTGCAGCAACGTTCTGCTTGAAAAAAAGGTGCTGCATTAAACAAAATAATGTGTAGTGTACAATATACGAGTACTGTAGGCGGGATACATCTGGTTATTGTGGCTTATGATAGCGTCGTTGGACAGCCTTCAGGCGGAGTTACAAAGTGAAATCAACTGATTCATTTGTTCGGTTATTCATTAATCTGTTACGTGATTCGTAAAGAGCCTTTAATGGTTTAATTAATTGATCTCTGAACTCACTTACTCGACCACTCACTCATGTGCCCGTAAGTACGCGAACGCTTGAACGCACGCATACACCCACCCACCCGCTCGCTCGCTCATTCACTCACACGCTTACTAGTTCGATTTTCTGTGCTTATTGAAGCTTCATGGCATCGGATAATTCGCAAACCAACGTCGAATTAACGACGAAATTTGACGATTGGAAGTTTTCCTGGTGGAAGTCGTTAAACAAGAGAATGCCGTGGTTTGACGCCAAAGGAACTGAGAAAAAGGCTCTGCTGACCACATCCAGCAGCACGACCTACTACCCGTCGGGTTCGATCATTTGGGGAGGCTCGGACCGGTATCCGTCCGATTGGATTGGGTATGGGGGAATGCAAAATCCAGGAGTGATCTGGTACTGGTTAAATGAGGATGATTGTGACGAGGAGAGAAAACCAGGTATTGACGTAAACGCAGGGAATTACCCTAAATTTAAGTACAGCAAACTGGGCCAGTTCGGTATGAACAATCACTACTCCACACTGTTTCTACATTTTACAATTTTGTTTTGCTTATGTGGTTCTGCTTGGGTTCTTAGATCTCCCCTTTTGTGACCGGCTCACCAGCTGGCCCGAATAGCGAGGCGAATTTTTTCTTCTGTTGTTATAGGAAATGTCAGTTAGGTGTAGCAAGAGGCAATTTTACCCCAGTCACAGGTCGTATGAGGAATTTCAGCCCGCAATCGATAGCCAAGATTAACAAGGCGAGACCCTCTATAGCAAGCGGGGTTAAGTATTTCCTAATAGTGACAATGTAAGCCTGTTTACAGAGACCTTGGAATCAAAAACCGAGATCAAGACATCCGGGCTTTGCTTGCTCTCATAAAAAACACTAAGCAAATTTTTGAACGGAAACAATGTTGAATCTAGATCTTAAACACCGAACCCGCGACGTGCAGGCGAGAAATTTTCCATACAAACACTTTAGCCTGATTAACGAGATAAGTGAAGAGGATTGCGCCTAGCTAGTCTTTAGGTATTGGTAAGCCTTTTTTTATCTTTTTAGAGTCATGTGCTAATTACAAATGCAATAATAATCTTCGTGAAATAAGTTTTTGGATTTCTTAAGATCTTCATTTTTGTTTGAAAATTATTTCTTCTATCCCATTGTATTTGTTGAACATTTGTTTTGGCATTCAGTGGATGGCGGACTAACCGAGTGGGGTGAATGGGGAAACTGTGACAAATTGTGCGAGCCTGGTAAGCAGCGAAGGTACAGAACATGCACAAACCCCAAACGACGTTGTGGTGGAAAACTGTGTGATCCAAGCATTCAGAAAATGCATGAAAGAGACTGCATGTCTTGCCCTGGTAAGTGATTATACCTGATTATACCTGATAGCGTATTGACCAAGCTAGGTACATTGAAGTGACTGTTTGATGTGCTTCTTTAGAGAGCGGAATACGAAGTTACGGTGACTTCTGTGTGGCCCCAAATAAAGGAGGTTGTTCCCCTCCTGACGGCAGTTATCTCATCTTTACCAAAAAGGAAGGCACGGTTTGTAATGCAACCGATCAGATTTTTGTTCTCGACCAGGATGGAGTTATTTATCATAAGTGCAGCAAGAAGGTAGTTTGTCCACAAGGTAACAGTTTTGTTTTTTTTACTTTCTACACTGCATTTTGTTGTTTTTGGTAACATTTATGAACGGTATCTGAATTCTTATTGACTATATTCGTTGTTTTTTTTTATGTTTTTTAAGGGCTACGATTAACAGCAAAATTTTAGCAGTGATACCCTAACATTTTCTCAGTTGATAATATACATGGAAAAATTTCTCAGTTCTGATTGGTTAAGATAAATGCAGTTTTCAGGTAATTCAGTGCAGTAAAGTGTTAATTCAGTGCAGTAGAGTGTTAATTCAGTGCAGAAGAGGGTTAATTCAGTGCAAAGAAATTAACAAATCAGACATTCTGATTGGTCAATAATCAAAGAAACTCACAGATAGGCAATCAAATGCAAGCCTTGGATGTCGCAACAAAATTTGAAAATGTGAAAATTTGCGAGCGAAACAATGGCCGGCGTTTTAAGTAGGTTTTCTTTCGCCACCGCCACTGAGAAACAGCTCAAGCAACGAAAATACTGTAAAAAGCACTGCTTCTTAGTTTTCGGTTTGGAAAAAGTGGTGTTTAGGGAATGGAATTGCCAAGGAAATCGAAAATTACGAGCCGACCTAGCTTAACATTTTGCTCGAGCGATCCAACACCGAAATTAGAAACAAACATGGTTAAACCTCGGAAACGACGATTCCATTTCATCGAAAGTGATTCGGACACAGACTGAAAAATTCCTTGAACTGTTTAGCCGGACTTTGAACTCTTTTGCGCCTTAAAGATGTGAAGATATCATTGCATATTATTCTTTTGATCGTACGTTGTTGTTTTGACCGAACGTACGGTTTGAATAAATTATTTTTGCACTTGATGCGCGCCCTTTGCATATGCTTAATTTTGATAAGCCATCTCGAATTTTTCCATGTATATTATTAATATGTAATCACATGATTTTTCTCGTGCAATTTGGAATAAACAAGCACTTGTTAATTTTTTCAAAGACCACAAATTGCACTCGCCCCACGGGCTCGTCTTTATTCCAAATTGCACTCGAAATCATGTGATTACCTATATTAACACCAACATTCCGAAGGTGTTATTCCCCTTTCCAGGCTTGACCCATTAAAATTCTCCCTTTTCAGGAATAGATCACTTTGCTCGTGTACCAACATCTCTCGGGAATGAGATATTAAAATTTCCAGTGAAAAAATTCTTTTGTCGAAGATCGTTTGTCTCGATGGAAACTTCTTGAAAAATTTGAACCCAGATTCGTAAGTTCGTCACACACAATCCATTTTTTGAGACTTGAACTTTGTTTGTCGGTTTTTTCCCTCTTATTTTTGGCAGACAATAACCCTACCAATTGGAAGAAACTTATGTTAAAGGATAAATGCGATCTGAGCATTTCAAGGCATGTCAGGTATGTTGTAGATACAAAGGCTGTTACCTAATGACATAATTTTTGCCTCATATTTATTCTAGTTCATACAATTCCCTTCGTGATAACTCATATGGAAACTTTTACCTCATATTTAAAGCTAATTCATACTATCCCTCTCGTGATAATTCACATGACAAATTTTGCCTCATATTTTAACCTAATTCATGCTATTCCTCTCGTGGTAATTCATAGAGACAATTTCTGCCTCATATTTTAACAAAATTCATATTATTCCATTCGTGCTAATTCTTTCTCTTCCAATTACACTATTTATCAACGCCTCGAGTCATCTGCTTTCCAATATGTATCAGGAAGTTGCACGTTTCTCTTTAAAAACCTAAATAGCATTCCAAGCATTTTCATACCGACAACACCAAATTCTTTACAGGTCTTTTCCTACACAAGGCAAACCACTTTTATGTTCATGACATATCTCGGAAAAATGACGTGACGAAATCGTCAAATCGGTTTTATTTATTGATATTCCAGTTAAAGTATATCTCTTTTCGTGGAGAATAATGGTTTACTCATGCATAGTTTTTTGGTCACTTTAGGTTGCCGACACACAATAACCTGAAGAATTTGAAGAACGATTTCTGTGTTCATCCAAACGGTGGATGGCCTGGGGAGGGAGTGCACTTGTTGTACTGGCCAGGGTGTGGCGAAGAAAGATTGAAGCTCAACTTCTTTGAACTTGGTAAGACAAATTTCAGTGACCCCTGATGAAGGTACTAGAGTGTCGAAACGTTGGTCTATGAATTGTAACTTCCCTGTTACATTCATAAACATTTTTAAGGCAGAGTAGCATCAAATCATGTCTGATTGTCCACCTGGTTGTCTTGTGAACTTTAATATATCTTATTTGCGAGAAAAATATTGTCAAACTGGTATTATAAGGGTCAACCGGCTCGCGAACATCAGAGTCTACATTGCTAAGTATCACTGTCATTTGTATTTCAATCACCGATGCAATTAATATAATCTGTTTCCATCGAGTTTGAGATTTCGATCTCCTGTGCGGAATGTTAAGGGATACGAGTTTTCACTCCTGATAAAGGCACCAGACAGGACTTTCGAAGCGTTGGTTGGATCTATGAATTGTAACTTCTCGGTTACATTCATTAAATCTTTAAACCAGAGTAGCATCACACCATGTCAAATAGATATGAAAAACAATTTTACCGAACTTACGACGCTAAGATTGGAAGAAAGAGAAAATTGGATACGTTTAAGAGCGCTTTTAATATGAGTGTCGCCAAACCAAAAACATCACAATATGCAATTAGAATAAAGGAGAATAGAGCAAGGAGCCAATAGGAACGCACCAAGTGAATACACGAGACGGGCCAAAAGTGCAAGAAAGAACACGTGACTGTGTGGATTGCAGTTTTACACTAGCCGCGGATAGCATTGACGTCCGAAAAATTCTGATAAGTGTTCGTTTTTTATTTTTCTTGCAGGTGTACCAACTGCCTGAATTCCAGTGCGGAATTGGCGTACTTATATTATCATGCTTATATCATACCAATAGCCGTGAAAGCTGCGGCAAACTTGAAGATAGATAATAAAGGCTTAAGTTGCATTGTTTGCTGTATGAATATTGATTTTGCTGAAGCAAAAAAATTGTTACAGCAAGTCATACCTACTCTTAATAAGCCATTGTGGTCCATTTTGAGAGAGCTGAAAAACGACTGCGCCTTTGTCTTCTGGTGCGGTAGGAAACTGGGAATGACAACACAAAGCCATAGAAACGTTGCATGAGATGGCGAAACGCTCAGTTGAAATATTAGCGAAGGGGTGGGTAAAAATTGTTACGCAGGGCACTTTCTCTAAACGCCTGTCGATAATCGTTGTATAACAAATCTTTTGCACATTCCACTTATACTCATGCACACATCAATCGAAGTTTTATCTCGAGCAGATTTTGCGCCGTGAAAATTAAACAGACATTTACAGCAATAAGGTCCAAAACATTTCATTTTAACGTGTATTGAAATGGCCTTTCCAGAGAAAATAAATCCAATCATAGGAACCCAATTTTTTTTTTGAAAAAATCTTGAATGAAAAATAGAACCTTAATTTGTCATCATATTTGGAGAGAAAAGTAATTTTTACGTCTCTTACACTGACACCAACGGAGAAAAGGTGGGAAGTCGGTTAGGAAGTAAATGAAGCAATGGGTTGGTTTCACTTTGGTATTCACAGCTAGCACATCATTCTTAGAGAAGTCATAAAACTGTCATATAATCTCTGAAGAAATCATCACCTGAACAGAAAATAAGTTTGATGCTTTGTGAAAAGTATAAAGCCACTAACTACAGGGGAAGCAGAACTGAAAGCAGCAGAAGCAGAAAGAGCAGGGTATCAACAACTACAAATTAAAAAAAATTCATAATTCAAATGGAGTAGATTTATCACGTTCTACACAAGTATACTGATATCCTTGAAACTTAAGTTATTCTTGTGGATATACATAAAAAAAATTATACCTTCGTTAAATTTGTACTAGATCAAAACGTTTCACTCACCTCCTCATTTTAAACATCCTCTACACTTCGCGTGAAATATCAACACGACAATGTTTTCGTTCCGCTTGTTGCTCGAAGTTGACCAAACCGAAAAAAATTAAAAATAAAAAAAAAACAAGAAAACTACATAGCGATGCATCGCACACAACCAAAAATCCATGAAAAACAACAGGGAGTGCTGTCCAATACTCCCGAATCCGCACGGGTTGTGGCCTCCTTTTTTTGTTTCGTTCCGCGAGTTATGGAGTGTTGTTCAAAAAATAAAGGAAGAATTAAGAAAGTGTAATTGTTCGCTACCTGTTCTTTAAGAACGACTGGCCAACGTATTATTGAATTTGTAAAGATTTTTGAGGGAAAAGGGTTCCTTTCAGCTTTGCAACACGTCACGAACACTTGGAAACATAAGAGCTTACTTTAACATTTCTAGCTCCACAATACCTAAGTGCTTTAACAAGAACAGTGTATGTGTGCATCAATCGCCATTCCTTCCATTGGTGTTAGATACAGTGGTGACTCAACAAAGCATATGTAGTTGCAGAGCCTTAATTTTTGTATGTTGTAATACTGGTGACAAAGTTATTCCATCGCGTAGATAGACACGGTTTCTGAGTCTCCCTTTTGAATCGCTTACTCTTGTTGGCGACTGGCTGAAGTTCAATACGACCGTACCCGGATAATCTAATCGAGCTTTCCACAGAGGATGCTAATATGCAGTCTGGGTTTCAGCTTGGTTCTCCATTAAGTGTCCAATCGTGTTTGTAATTATGCATGGCCGCAGTAAAAAGCATGTTGCGGTATTGATCGTGTCGGTGTTTTGCAGCCTTTTTGTGTGATGATTCGGTGTTTTTTCTTATTATCTTTATGATGTTGCTGTGCTCGGGAATCCTCACTACCCCTCCCTTTTGCGATTTTTAATTACTTATGGCAAGAAAGATTAAGGAAGGATTCGTAGACTTTATTAAAGATGTAAAGGATTCCTGTTGGGCATAACAAATTTAAAAAGCAGAAACTCTCAACTCTCCCCAGTTTTTGCCCGTTTTCGCCACCCCCTTTAGCTGTTGGTAATTCTATACTAGAAAAGGTTTCCTGTAACAAGTTGTTGGGGGTACACTTATCAGATAACTTAACGTGGAGCGAGCATGTATTTCATATTGTAAAGAAAGGAAACAAGAGGTTATATGCAATACGTGCTCTTAAGAAGTGTGGTTTAACTGATGGGCAGCTTATCTTAGTCTACTGTAGCATCATCAGATCTGTCTTGGAGTATGCAAGTCCTGTATGGGCTGGCCTCACGCAGTACTTGAGTGATCAAATTGAGGTAATAAGGTTGGTAATTTCAAGTTATTGCAACTCCTTTGTATTTGAACCTTTTAACTCCCAAGATCTCATAAGTAATTCTCCTTACTGTCTGCCATCAAATATTTATGATATCAGTTGGGAGAATTTGGGCTTGTAGTCCCCTAATTGAGTTTTGTTCTTTATTCTCCTCACTTATCTGCTTGATTCTGTGTTGATATTGTAAGGAGAAATTCTGTCTTGGTCACTCATGAGAGTTAAAGGGTTTAGCCAAAAGTATTGATTGGCCTTAGAGAATCAAAACACCTATTGCTCACTTAACCATAAAACTTGATTTCCCAATTTTAACTATATTAACTAACTGGAACCATATTTTATTCAGGAGCAATTTTTTTAGTAGGCAGCACGGAAAGACAACGTTCAGTTGAACTCATCTTCATTATTAGAGTACAGCTGTATTTAGAGCCATCATGTGTAAACAGATTAAGGAAGTTCTACTCTTGTGTAAATAAGAGAGCATCTTTCTCTGCCATTTCTGTTTGTTGTCATCTGAGTGCAACATGCTCGTTGACTAAAACAACTTTTCTTTGTTTTAATTAGTCGCATTGCTATCAAGGAAATTGCAGCGAAATTCACGAACCTCAGTGCAAGGATTTTTGGGGAGCCAGTACGTTGAAATGATTGTTTTTATTATTGGACCGCTACGCCATTTTACCATTTATATGTTTTACCATTTTACCATCATTCTACCATTGAAATGCGTAAGATGTGCCACGGCACTAAGTACAGGGCAAAACTGTGGACGGAAAGTGGAGTAAAAAGGTAGTCAGGTAGTCATTTACCTCAAGTTTTTTTAAATTTAAACTCATGACAAGGATATGTACCTTCTCAGACCTGAGCTTCTGACACTTCTATCGTTTTTGCTCTTCCGTTAATTTTTCATCCGCCAAAAATGCCAACAAAGGATGTTCTGACAAACTGAACACTGAAGCGGCTGGATATGGTACATGTGATCAGTTTAGAAATGTATCATGTGCTGCGAGGTGCAAGACCAAGGTATCATGAAAAGAGATCGAATCAGCACGCATTTTATTCTATACCATTCTCTATACGTTTCCAAAGGGACTGACATCATAAAGGCACACAATAACAAGATGAAGAACGCTTGGGCAATTGAATTTGATTACACGAATTCGCCAGCTATGATTTAATATTCATAGTTGGTTAACAATCGAATGTGGCAAAGCTGCTTATAGTCGGGGAGTAAAATCGAATAATTCACCGCGCCAGCTAAATTAAGGAACTCAATCGTAAATAACCCTAAGACGATCTAACTCGATTTACAACGAAGTGCTTGCCTGACTGTCTGCTTTACTGCTTTCACGAATCTTCCAACAGTAAAGGAACAGGTTTAATGTTGAGTTAAAGCATACTAATATTGGCGTTATTTGCAAATTGAAGTTGAAATTTGATAAATAGGCTTTTGTTAAAATTAGCACAATAATCTGTATACCATATAAATAACAAACCACTAATGCCAACTGCACCCACAATGCACTGTACACCGCCTTTCTGTATCGCGCCATGTTCAGTGAGTTTGGTTGGCTCAGCTGTTGCTGAACCTGTCCTTGAATTTGGGCGCGATGGTGAAGAAGAGTGCAGAAAATCTTTGTGTACGAAACCATTGAGATTAGCAGGCAATTTGCCGTAATGACACAGCCAAACCAATAGGTTATAGTGTAATCAAAAAGACTACTTAAAGACTACTTACTTATTTTCTTAAGTGGTAACATTAGGAGTTGTCATTGGCATGATTTTCGTAATGATTATCAGCAGCAGGTTTTTAACAAAACAATGCTGTAAAACAAAATTGTATCACTCTAATCAGTCACGATTTATTTTTCTTTTTGAATTACGATTAGGAGTGTGGCATTGATTTCCAAATGTTATCAGCAGCAGTAACCTAACCAAACAATCTTTTTCAGAGTTGCATTCGATTTTTTAAGTTTAATTTTCTGAAAATAGAATGCAAACAAGAATTAATTCATGTAGAAACAGAAGACATGTACTTTTACTATTTGGACACGAGATGGGATAGAAAAACTTTCTTGAATCATTTTTGAATAATGATCAAAGCCGTGTCACTTAACACGGCAGGTGGCTATGATATTCAGCATGAAAGCAAACTTAAGCGTCAAATCAATCATCAAATTATACTGAAAATGACTGAAATGAAACATTTCTTCTTTTCTTCTATTATTTGTTTTGAGTTGTAGAGATAAAGATTTTGTAACAAGACGAAAAACATCTTTCTCTATTTCTTACCGAGCTCAAAACTTACCATCCCTCTTATTCCTCTAACAAACATGATGCTATTGACATTGCTGATCCTAGCGGTATGCAGGACGCGTCTCATATGAACTTTGTAGTAGACCTCACTCACCGTATTGTCGCTGTGCCTCAGTGGTACCTTATCCTTACTCCTGTTTTGGAATACCTCGTTATTAAGATGATTCACGTGGTTGAACAATTACTTTTGTGACATGTGTTTTGCTCACATTAGGAATCTAATAAGTTCGACCGTGTAGGTGCCTACCGGGCATGCTTAAAAAAAAGCATCAGTGGTAATTTAGATTTTGAGACCACTTCCTCTTTAAATATCTACTTAAGCGACATGCTTTTCCACTTCCAAGGCACACGTGAATAGGATATCAAAGATTTAGCTACTGTATCAGGGAAATTCAACTCTATAATCGCCTCTGTTCTCTCAGTCTTATACCCAGTTAGTAGACTAGCGTAAGGTTACGCAAATGACTAAGTAGAGAACGTGAAATTTTACAAAGTCTTTCTTAAAACTGGGAATTGTAACCTTAACGATTTGCTTAAAGGATGGAAATTCCAGCAATTTCGCATCGCCTCTATTCAAAACCGCTTATCAAGTAGGCTGAAAGGCAGAGGTTTCTTATGAAACGTTTACTTTGTAAATCCTTCCCAAAGTTGACTTCTTTGCCTTGTGAGAGAGAAAACGGCCTCCGTTCATATCAATTGTATGGATATTACTATTGTGGTTTTTTTAAATTGCTGCTAACTTGGTACGCAAAATTTTCGTTGGCTCTATAGATCGGTGTGGGAGTTTTATTCCCAGTTAATGGGAATCAAAATAAAGCGAACAAACGCACAAACACAAACGCGCACACAAGAAATTTAATCAAGTGCACGTATTTAACGCACGCTAACGCTTGAACACAACGCATCACCCACCCACCCGCTCGCTCGCTCATTCACTCACGCGCTGACTAATTGTTCAATTCGTCTGTCCTTTTTGAAACTTCATGGCACTGGATATTTCGCAAAACAACGTCAACTTAACGAGGAAATTTTCTTTGTGGAACTCGTTAAACAAGAGAATGTCGTGGAAATAAGACAAAGCTCCGCTGACCACATCCTGCAGCACGACCTACTACGCGTCCGGTTAGATCATTTGGGAGGGCCCGGATCGGTATCCGTCCGATTGGATTTCGACGAAGGGTATACAAAATCCAGGGGTGATCTGGTACTGGTTAAACAAGGATGATTGTGACTAGCAGAGAAAACTAGGACTTGTGAAACTTTCTTGTGAACGCAGAGGATTTCCCTACATTTAAGTACAACAAACTGGGCCACTTCGGTATAAATAATCACTACTCAACACTGTTTCTATATTTTACAATTTTATTTTGCTAATGTGGTTCTACTTGGGTTCTTAAATCTCCCCTTTTGTGACCGATAGCTTAATCATAAGACCTGCTCACCAGCTGGCATCAATAGCGAGGCGAATTTTGTCTTCTGTTGTTATGGGAAATGTCAGTTAAGCGTTGCGAGTGGCGTTTTCACTTCGGTCACAGTTCAAATTAGGAATTTCAACCAGTGATCGGTAGCCAAGATAAACAAGGCGAGACCTTCCATAGCAAGCGGGGTGAAGTGTTTTCTAATGGTGACATTATAGACCCGTTTACCGAGACCTTAGAAGCAAAAACCGAGATGACGACATCCGGGCTTGGCTCGCTCTCATAAAAAATGTTGAATCTATATCTTTAAAACCGAGCCTGCGACATACAGGCGAGAAATATTCAATACAAACACTCCAGCCTGATTAACGAGATAAGCAAAGAGGATTACGCCTAGCTAGTCTTAAGGTATTGGTAAACCTCTTTTATCTTTCATAGTCATGGAAATCGTAAGATCTTGATTTTTGTTAGAAAATTATTTCTTCTATTCCTTTGTATTTGTTAAACACTTGTTTTGGTATTCAGTGGATGGCGGACTAACCGAGTGAGGTGAATGGGGAAACTGTGACAAATTATGCGAGCCTGGTAAGCAGCGAAGGTACAAAACATGTACAAACCCCAAACGACGTTGTGACGGAAAACTGTGTGATCCAAGCATTCAAACAGTGCATGAAAGAGACTGCATGTCTTGCCCTGTTAAGTGAGTTTCTGACAAGGAAAATGACGTATCATCAATTTTAATTTGGTTGGTTTATGTACAACATGAGTCCTCCATGTCAATGTGGTAATTATTTTACATTGTACTGACCTTGGCATCATGCAATAACCAGCGAAGTTCTATTGCTCGTAATGAAGAGCCGTGGTAATGTTGCACCTGATTGGTGCAATGTCAAATGAACGACAGAATGATCCTCACAATTGAACTTCAATTACAAAAACTGAAACGAAAGAATTGAGAAAAAAATCCGGGCTTACACGGTTTTCAAATGCGGCATCCCATAGTTTAGTTGGGCGGTACTACTGAGCTACGTAGCCTTGTGCTGAAAGCGAGGCCAAGTTTTAGGTCAGTTTATCATATTTTGCTCCCTATGAGGAGCAAAATGCGATAAAGATGAAGAACAGTTCTACCGAGCTTACGACATCTCATTTATTCACGGCGCCGTTATGTTTGTTAAATTTGATTAGAAGGATAAAGCCCCCATTGATCATGTCAATTTTTCTTGAAATATGAAGGCCAAAAAATGATACGTCGTAAAAATTAGGTGGTTTTACTTCATTCTATTTCATTTGCATGGTTTCGACATCACGCCCTACATTGTTCACACTATTGTGGCATTTTTTTAGATAGTGTATTGACCAAAGTACATTGAAGTGACTGTTTGACGCACTTCTTTAGACGAAGCTACGGCGACTTCTGTGTGGCACCTAACAAAGGAGGTTGTTCCCCTCCTGACGGCAGTTATCTCATCTTCACCAAAAGGGAAGGCACGGCTTGTAATGCAACCGATTAGATTTTTCTTCTCACCCAAGATGGAGTTATTCATCACAAGTGCAGCAAGAAAGAAGTTTGTCCACAGAGTAACAGTTTTCTTGTTTTACTTTGTATCCTACGTTTTGTTGTTTCTGGTATTATTTATGAACGGTATCTGAATTCTTATTGACTATTTTCGTTGTCAAAATTTTAGCAGTGATGCTCCTACATTTTCACAGTTAGCACCAACATCCCTGAGGTGTTATTTCCCTTCCAGGCTTGACCCATTAAGATTCTCCTTTTTCGGGGATAGATCGCTTTGCACGTGTACCAACATTTTTAGGGAGAGAAAACACTAAAATTTCAAGTGAAAAAAGATCGTTCGTCTCGATTTAATCTTCTTGAAAAATTTTAACCCATAATCGTAAGTTCGGCATACACGATCCGTTTTTTGCGACTCGAACTTTGTTTGTCTGGTTTTTTTCCTATTATTTTATTAGTAGACAATAACCCCATCACGGGAAAGAAACTTATGTTAAAAGATGAATGCCATCTGAGCATTTCAAGGCATGTCAGGTATGTTGTAAATGTAAAAGCTGCAACATAATGACAATTTATGCCTCACATTTTAACCTAATTTATACCATTCCTTTCGTCTAATGCTTTCTCCTCCGCTTCGAGTCATCTGCTTTCCAATATGTATTAGGAAGTTGCACGTTTCTCTTTAAAAACCTATACAGCATTCTATGCATTTTCATACCAACAACGCCCAATTCTTTACGGGTCTTTTCCTACAGAAGGCAAAACACCTTTGTGTTCATGACTTCCTTTGTGTAGTTAATATCTCGGAAAAATGATGTGATGAAATCGTCAAATTGATTTTTATTTATTCCTATTCCAGTTAGTTTTGGTCGCTTTAGGTTGCCAACAATTTCTGTGTTCATCCATATGGTGGAAGGCCTAGGGAGGGATTGCAGTTGGTGTACTGGCCAGGGTGTGACAAATTTCAGTGACCTCTTATGAAAGCACTAGAAAGGAGTGTCGAAACGTTGGTTTTTGAATTGCAACTTCTCGGTTACATTCATTAAATTTTTAAAGCAGAGTAGCATCAAATCATGTCCGATTGTCCACTTGGTTACCTTGTAAACTTTTACATATCTTATTTGCGAGAAATTGCAATGTGTTGCAAAGGTCAACCGACTCGCGAACATCAGAGTCTGCATTGCTAAGTATCGCTGTCATTTGTATTTCAATCACCGATGAAATGAGGATACAGGTTTTCACCCCTGATTAGAGGCACTAGACAGTAGTGTCGAAACGTTGGGTCTAAGAAATGTAACCTCTGTGTGACAGTCAACACTGGTTTAAACCAGTGTTGTATCAAACCATGTCAAATTTCAGTGAGTTGTTTGTTTCCTGTGGGGAATAAATATGATAGAAAATTTTTACCGAACATACGACGGTAAGATTGAGAGAAAGAGAAAATGGGATGTTTGTTTTGTCTGGTTTATCTCTAATACATTTCTTTTTAGTTATTTTTCTCTTCAGTACTTGGCTTTGAGGAAAAAGTTATGCATAAAGGATCATAAAGATCCCAAAAACTTATGTGAAAAACATCGTTGCTTTAATTATAAATGAAAGGTATAAAGGATATGGATGGAACATGGGCAGAAGTGATGACGTTATGTGTCTATTTTTCCGTTAAAAAAAGTCCTTAGCTGCTAAATTACTTCAAGAAATGTAAACAGTTTATAACCTCTTCGTTACTGCTATAAGAAAGTTTCATTTATGGATAAGTAAAACTTATCGATTTACGTTTTAATAAATATTAATTTTGGCAATAATAACGGGAGATAACTCAAAACAAAAGAAAGAACCTGTTTTTTCATTCTGAGGAGTTTGTAAAGGAAAATATTTTATTCATAATGTCATACGAGGACTACACACACACACATATATAAATATATATAGGAAGTCTGCAAGTCGATTTTCGCGTGAAACAGTGCTCAATACGTTGAAGCAGAGCAGAATAAATAAATATTATGAGAGGAAAAAGTTGTAGTTGCGTCCTTTTTTCCTCTCATAATAAATATATATATGTAAATTTTTTAATGTATATGGTTACACGTATTCCTAATTAGAATTGCAAAATACAAAACAAAACCCGTATTCTCAGCAGCCTTCTCTTCTAATCATCAAACAATTTTCCAGAGACTAACTAATATCTCGTTAAGGTTCAAAATTCTTGGGTAAGTGTAAAAAATTTTAGATAAAGCCGAGAAGATGAGTCACCATGATGGACGTGACAGGTAACAGAAAGATTTTATTAGCAGATAGAGCAGAGCATTTAATTACGTCCCACAGAGCTGTGTATTCATATCATCGGTTTCAGACTATTATTGGTCGCCGTTCTTTGGCATTTTTGTGTTTATGGCCCTTTGTTTCCTTTCAGTTGAAGCACTATTGAATTTTATTTGTTTAAATTTTATTTTGATATCCACACGAGATGAATCTTTTGAAATTCCCGTTGCATTTGACAACTCAACCCCAGCGTTGCACCTGCTCCCTGATTGATAGCGTTTACTCTGTAAAACACTGCAACACTTTCATGTGGTGACAGTCCAAGGGTCACTATCATGCTACTACTTCCCGTCTGGTTGTTTTTTCCTTCTTTGTTAGAACTAACGATTGCAATGCAAGGTAGCACTTTTCATCGAAGTCCAACAAGCCACATTTCTTATGGCAATTTCAGGCGCGATGCCTTTCACTACTTACAGGCTGAAAACCTTACATCCGTCATGGTGGAAAATGAGTCAGAATGCATCTTTCTTTGTGTTGAAGAAACAAAGTGTTATTCGTTGAACTTGGCAGTGTATCCTGACTCCAAAGGTCTTCATCTGTGTGAATTGTTGGCTACTGACAAGTACAAAGCGGCTAAACACTTCCTTGCAAATGATACTTTCCATCATCACAGACCGTGGGTGAGTAATATAGGACGGGCCAATTTAAGAATAAATTTAAGAATTCAATAGAAAAGGGATTTTTCTTCTTTTTGCAGTCTCCATGCGAAAGCGCTCCTTGTAAGAACAGTGCTGGCTGTATTACTGACTATGAACTGAACTCCTATCACTGTAACTGTGAACCTGGATTTTTCGGAACTCACTGCGAACGAGGAGGTATTTTGAAAATGCATCGTTTTCTCTGCTGTATATTGTGGAATTTGCAAAATAAAATACCAGAGCTAAACTTAAATGTTTAATATGCTGATAAAAAGCTAAAAAAGTAAGAGTTTCTCGCATGGAGGCGACCCGCGCTTTAGATTCACCATACTCGAGTCATTGTTTTCTAGATGATTGCGTAGCGTTGTGTTGAGATGTCTGGAAGCTGTCGACAAAAACTTCTGTTGAAAAAATTTGGGGGAAATATTTAGATCAAAAGAATAGCCCGACCTGGCGTGAAGTCAGAAAGTTCAGTTTTCTCTTTCCAGTTGCAACGCGTTTCGAACTCGAACGAGCAACTCTATGGCTAAATGTGTGGTGCAACTGGGCATGCTTTAGTTGGGCGGTACTACTAAGCTAAGAAGCCTCTTTAAAAGGCAAATTTCAGTGAGGTTTTCGTTTACCGTGAGGGAATAAATTATTAAAGAGATGAAGACAACATCTCATTTTTCACAGCTTTGTTACGTTGGTTAAATTTGATTAGAGGAGTAAAGCCACCATTGATCATCTACATTTTTTGTGAATACGTAAGTCAAAACAATAATTGATCGTGAAAATCAGGCCGCTTCATTTTATTTTATTTTGTTTTCATGGTTGCAACATCAGGCCCTATACTGTTAACACTGTGAAGGCATTTTTAGATAGCGTATTGACCACGGTACATTGAAGTGAGAGTTTGATGTGCTTCTTTAGAGAGCGGAATACGAAGTTCCGGTGACTTCTGTGTGGCGCCAAATAGAGGAGGTTGTTCCCCTCCTGACGGCAGTTATCTCATCTTCACCAAAAAGGACGGCACGGCTTGTAATGCAACCGATCAAATTTTTATTCTCGACCAGGATGGAGTTATTTATCACAAGTGCAGCACGAAAAAAGTTTGTCCACAGGGTAATAGTTTTCTTGTTTTACTTTGTACCCTAAGTGTTGTTGTTTCTGGAATTATTTATGAATGGTATCTGAATTCTTATTGACTATTTTCGTAGTCAGTTGTCGTCGTTTTTGTTTTTGTTTCTGTTTTTTACGAGCTACGATCATCGGCAAAATTTTAAAGTGATGCTCTTACATTTCTCAGTTAACACCAACATCCCTGAGTTGTTACTCCCCTTCCAGGCTTGACCCATTAAAATTCTCCTTTTTCGGGGATAGATTACTTTGCATGTGTACCAACATTTCTAGGGAGAGAAGATGTTAAAATTTCAAGTGAGAAAAACATCGTTCGTCTCGATTTACACTTCTTGTAGAAATTGAACACAGATTCGTAAGTTCGTCATTTAAAATCCGTTTTATGGGACCCGAACTTTGTTTGTCTGTTTTTTCCCTCTTATTTTTCGTAGACAATAATCCTACCAAGGGAAAGAAACTTATGTTAAAAGATGAATGCCATCTAAATATTTCAAGGCATGTCAGGTATGTTGTAAATGTAAAAGTTGCAGCATAATGACATGATTTTTGCCTCATATTTTAACCTAGTTTATACTATATATATTCCTCTCGTGGAAATTCAGAATGACAATTTATGCCTCACATTTTAACCTAATATATACCTTTCCTTTCGTGCTAATTCTTTCTCCTCCGCTTTGAGTCATCTGCTTTCCAATATGTATCAGGAAGTTGCACGTTTCTCTTTAAAAACCTAAATAGCATTCCATGCATTTTCATACCGACAACATCAAATTCTTTACGGGTCTTAGAGCACCTTTGAGTTCCTGACTTCCTTTGTTTGGTTAATATCTCGAAAATGACGTGATGAAATCGTCAAATTAGTTTTAGTTATTCATATTCCAGTTAAAATACGTCCCTTTTCGTGGAGAATAATGGTTTACTCATACATAGTTTTTTGGTCACTTTAGGCTGCCGACACACAATAACCTGAAGAATTTGAAGAACAATTTCTGTGTTCATCCAGACGGTGGATGGCCTAGGGAGAGAATACAGTTGGTATACTGGCCAGGGTGTGGCGAAGAAAGATTGAAGCTCAACTTCTTTGAGCTTGGTAAGACAAATTTCAGGGACTCCTGATGAAGGCACCAGACAGGAGTGTCGAAACGTTGGTCTATGAATTGTAACTTCTCGGTTACATTCGTTAAATCTTTAAAGCAGAGTAGCACCAAATCATGTCCGATTGTCCACCTGGTTGCCGTGTGAACTTTAATATATCTTATTTGTAAGAAAGTTATAGTCAAACTAGTGGTACAAGGGTCAACCGGCTCGCGAACAACAGAGTCCGCATTGCTAAGTACCGCTGTCATTTGTATTTCAATCACCGATGCAATGAAATCATTGTACTCCATCGAGCTTGAGGTCTTGGCCTCCTGTGCGGAGTCCTAAGGGATACAGGCTTTCACCCCTGGTGAAAGCACTAGACAGGAGTGTCGAATCGTTGGGTCTAAGAATTGTAGCCTCTTAGAAACAGTCAGTTAAATCTTTAAATCAGAATAGTATCAAACCATGTCAAATTTCAGTGGGTTCTTTGTTTCCCGTGGGGGAATAAATATGATAGAGATGAAGAAAACAAAAAAAGATTGAGAAAAAGAAAATGGTATACGTTTAAGAGTGTTTTTGCTTTGAGTGACGCCACGATATGTAATGAGAACAAAGGAGAAAAGAGCAAGGAGCCCATGGGAACAAATACACAGGAGGGGCCTAACGTGCAGGAGAGTGCTGGTGACTGAGTGTAGATTGCAGTTTTTCATCAGCCGGGGATAGTACTGACATCCGAAAAATTCTGATTAGTCTTTATTTTCATTTTCCTTGCAGGTGCATCAACTGCCTGAATCTCAGTCCGGAGAAATATTTATTCGCGCAGTTATATTAGCATAGTGATATCATACCAATTGCTATGGAAGCTGCTGCAAACTTGAAGATAGATAATAAAGGCTCAAGTTGCAATGTTTTCTGAATATTGATTTTGCTGAAAGCCAAAAATTTTAGAGCAAGTCCCATCTACTCTTAATAAGCCACTGTGGTGTATTTTGAGAGAGTTGAGAAACAACTGCGCTTTCGTCTTCTGGTGTGGTAGGAAACTGGGAATAACAACAGATGGCGGAATGTTCAGTTAAAGTATAAGACAGTGCGAAGGAGGGGGTAAACTGAACATTCCGCCATCTCATGCAGGTGGAATGTTCAGTATTAGACAGCGCGAAGGATCGGGTAAAAAGTGTTACACCGGAAACTTTCTTTAAAGGCCTGTCGATAATCGTTATATAACAAATCTTTTCCACATTCCACTTATACTCATGCAAACATGCAAATCACTCGGTAATTCATTGATGACCGATCAGACACATCTATTTCACATATTTTGTTAGTTCTTTCAATATTGATCCGGAAACTATAACCGTCCCAATCTACGCCCTTTATGCGTCTTTAACATTAACTACAGAGTCGGCTTTGCGCAGTCTCTGCGTCAACACATGCTTACGGAACACGGAATTTGTTTTTTAAGCAAGAAATGAAGAAAAGTAAAGTGGCGATTTCACGCCGCATTATAATATTAATTTTATTACTCAAGTCGGGTGAGTGCAATATCTAGCCGCGTCTACGGCTTTTTATGCAAAAGCGGAGCTTATTATTTAGTTATTAAGTATGAAAATGTAGCATTGTGTTTACAAAATGTTTCTTAACTGTCAGGTACAACCTCACACTCTTATAATCAATATTCAATTGATCATGCAATTTAATTGTTTACAGAAAACTCAATTTTCACGGCGCAGCTTTAGATAATTAAAACATATTGAGGAGAAAGAAGACTTAGATGTTCAATTCGGTCGAAACATTACAATCTCAGAGAAGTATTACTGAAAACATTTGGAGTAAAAGTTAATTAGCATATGTTACCATGAAGCTAAGAAAATTATGCG
Organism: Pocillopora verrucosa; assembly: GCF_036669915.1. Lineage (NCBI taxonomy): Eukaryota > Metazoa > Cnidaria > Anthozoa > Scleractinia > Pocilloporidae > Pocillopora > Pocillopora verrucosa. The sequence goes on along the minus strand of NC_089323.1, from coordinate 14,422,533 downwards.
TTTTTTTCTACGTGCAAATCGATTTAAGTGTACTTGGTTTAAAAAAATCTGTCAAATTTATGGTGTTGCATAATAGCATGCTAGTGCACTATCGAACTACGAGAAAAGGCATCTCAATTTGCTCTAATGCTTCTCTCAAATCGCCTAATTATTAGCCATTTAAAAGTATAATATTCATCTATAGTAATTCCCTTTCGAAAAGCCAAACGCGAACTAGCATGATAATTGTAAAGCTTTTTATCAAAAAACGCTGAAATTTTCGAAAATGCCGCAAAAAAACTCGCTTATTATTAAAAGAAATTACGGTTTCTTGAAATAGGTTTTGGTGTCTTAGCTTTTTAAAATTATCCCGTCACCACGGTAACTAAAAAGATCAGGATATGGGACGAGTCTTTGGCTCTCTGTACATTTTGAGGATAAATGTTGTTGCCGAAATTTCAACCATCCTTAACCTTTTCTCGTTGTCGTAAAATCGCAAAGAAGGGGGCATTGATTATTCCTGGCTACTGCAGCATCATAAAGATGATAAGAAAAACACTGCATTATCACACGAAGAGTTTGCCATATCAAACTCTTTCCCCAGTGCGACGAACATTTGTTTTTCTCGGTTCCAGGTGTACGCAACCACTTACCCCACGTAATGCGCATGCTCTCCGTTACGAATTTTCAAAATGGCGTACAGGTCAAAGAGGGAAATTAAAAAAACAAAGCGATTTTGTAAAGAATTCTCAACATACACCCTCGTTAGAAAGGCGAATCCACGGAAGAAAGATACAAAACTGTATGACATTGAGATCGATATGATATTAAATCGATACCGAGGGCCCGTTCAATTGCCTTCCGCCCTGATTATTAGCTTTCTTGACAGCTTTCTGAAGACAGAATACTTTCTTTCTGAAGACTTCTGGTATGCGGCTATTGATTATTGCACCTCGTATACCTGATTGCTCAAACACTTTGTTTACGATTGTTGAAAGGACCGACTCATGGTTCTCCGTCTTCGTCTTGACATTGCTTTGAAATAGTATAGACTAGTAAGCTGAAACGAAAAATTAATCAGGGAAGTTTACGAAAAATCCAGCAAACAAGCTTTAAAAAGGCATTTATTTAGACTTCATACTTCAACGAACTTCACAAATCTTACTTGTTTATCTTGTAAGTAAACGATGGCAGATTAATTCCCGAAGCGCTTTCTGAGTTTCCCGATCCCTCTCCTACTGCTTTCACGCTTACAAAACAGGAAAAATCAAAAGGAGGGAGATACAGCTGTTTTTAAACGCCATTTGACGAAGGTAAATCTGCTTTTCGTTCGACACTTTACATATCAAAACAAAGGAAATTTGTTCCTCTTATTGATTCTGGCGGTACATTTTTAATTTGCGCCTGCGTAAAAGAGATATCACCCGAGACCCTTCGCTCGGTCGTGTTTTGATCAAAAACGCCTTGTTAATTTCACGCAACCGCTCGGAGAAAAGGTAAAAATGACGAGGGAAAAACTTAACCTTTAAGTCAGAAAATTAGCGAAATAGAAAGCCACAATATTAGAGTTTAATATTTCAGAGGTACATTGAGTGCTTTTTCCGTACAGAATCCGCACGATGGTAAAACATTCGAAAATTTCACTCGATTTGAGTGGGGTGTTGAAGTGGGCGTGGTCACTACATTCATGTTAAGACTATTTGTACCCCATGAGTTTGATATGAAATGCTAATACCACCATTGTTCTTTTCACCCAAGCATGCCTAACGCAATTGGACACTTCAAAAGAACAAAACTGAAAGCCAAGCGACATATTAGCATGCTTTGTGGAAAATTCGATTATCTGCTGATCTTTTGGGTCTACGAGGATTTTGCATTTAATATGTTGAGTACACTGAGATCCTCTTTAGCATATTGTAAATTTTTTTCCCTCAAGATAAGCTAAAATTAGTTCCCACGACGACTACATGGGTCAACGATTATTGTACAAGGGCCTACTGAACAAAGACCACAACAACACAATTAGTTTGGGTTAGGTGCACCCAGGAGCCTTAACAACACGAACAACGCATCATGCGAAGTTTTAGGATACCATCATTTCGCAGTACGGTTTTTTTTTCACTAAAATAATGCATTAAAAAACTTCCGGGCAACAGCGCGACACCACAAACTCCTTCACCTCGCCATTTCTATTTAAAGAGTTTTGCGTCTCTCATGCTCAATTTTCGTGTTTGTTCGATAGCTCATCCTTATTTGGTTATTCAGACAGGAAAAATAAAATTTTGTTTAACTACAGTTGTATTAAACTTCCGAAAGCCGCTTACTACGTGAGTGAATTAGAAAGGAGAACAAGTAGGTCAGATTTATCTATGAAAAGGAGTATATGGTCTCACCTATATATTTTTTGACCGGAAATATTTCCCAGTTAGCCTAATCTATATTCTACCCTTTTTTTCTCATGACTATACAAATCACACAAAATTCATCTCAAAGTCTCTACTCGGCTTCATCAAGAGCAAAAAAAAAAAAAATTGGAGACGGTAACTCTAAATGCTAAAATGAAGGTCACCATATGATGACCTTAATTTTTTTTCTTTTTAAACCAATACTGTTTCATTCTTCGACATTATTATCATATGAGTTTCTACAGAAAAGAAAATTATTTTTTAAAAATTAATTTGATGCGTTTATAATCTGCTACATATTTAAATATCTTCTGACCATTTCAAATGAACAATAACAACAAAAATTTCGTAAAACACATTTGAAAAATCCCACGATTTGTTAAAAAGGGGAAAGTATCACGAAGCTAATCAGATCGCATATGTTCATATTGGGACGGTGCATGATTATCAAAACGGATTTAACGATTAGTATCTAATATGTTTTCCATTCTTTTTTTTTCGAATGTTTAGATGTTATTTCAAAAAGCGGCGAACGCCCACAGGTTGAAATGTTAAAATTAGTGTTTTCATTTTACGCGCATTTGTTCTACTTCGGAGCCACTTTTTCATTTGCAGAAAAAGGGATAGGCAAAAACATAGGTGTATATATAGCGAATATAGCGAATCGAAACTTCGGCGGATACCCCGAGTGTGTGATGGAAACGTAACTAGTAATCGTGCAGTGTAACTGTAACAAAATTTAGTTCATCTTGTCACCCCACAACATGAGTTTAGACCATTCCCTAAGATCTGAATTGTAGGTTGGCTCCTCCAAACGATTTGATCATTTGTAGATCTAGCACACTTAACGTTCTTTGCACAACCACTGTCAATTATTTATTTTCTGCGTTAGGGGAATTTTTCAAAAGTTTATTATTAAAATTTTAGTTCATGTTCATTAGGGAAAGAACATGTTTCAGCCACCTTCGCATTTCTCCGTTGGTTGCTCCAGAATTGAAATAAATACATTTATTCATGGCGTAGCATTGACTGACATTGCTATGGCAACACTATACATGCCATTCTGGATAACGAGGCTGTCTGCGGGAACTTGGATCTTCAGCTAAAAGTGGTGCAACGTGACAGGATCAAGTTTGTCCATTTTGGCCTTTACCTCGATATTAACATCAAAGTCGTAAAACCACCCTGTACAGAAAAGTACTTCCAAGTAAAAAGGCAGCTAAGCTTTATTGTGCTTTCGTTTGGCTGGTTTCCATTCTTCTCGCCATACTTTTCCTTAGGGAATGGGTGGGGATGCAATAAGTATACATTGAACTTCGTGTCGTGCAATTTTGGTCTGAGATCATGTGATTTGAAATCGAACTCGTGCTGCGCACCCGCTTGATTTTGAAATCACTTATATGACCTCAGACCTTCTTGAGAGAAGTTTAAAAAGTTTGAAGCAAGTTTCTAGAGGGAAAAAGCCGACAACTCCGGACAGGAGGCAAAGGCAAGCAGCCGAACTGGTTTGTCATGACACGAAATAAAAACAATCAACAAGGAAAACAGAGTCATGTGTTTGCTTGTATATTTATAAACTAGTAATCTCGTCCAATTTGGGATAAATCACCACCCGTAATTTTTCAGACAAAAACTTGCACTCGCACCACGGACTCGTGCAATTTGGTTAGCCTTTGTAACACTGATTTATCCCAAACTGCACTCGAAATCATGTGATTACCATACAAATTGCACTCCACTCAGTTTAATTACCATTTTTTATTCAAATATTTATACAGCGTACGGAAACCAAAGTTTTAGAAATTAACTTGCCATGTCGACTTTTATTTTCTACCGTATTTAACTAGTTTAAAGAATTTCAGCCCACAGCCCACATCAATGAGAGGATGAGAGGATGCGAAATAGCTGCAAATACCGATGCCTTTGCATTTCTCTTACTACTATAAATTTCACGTCTCTTGACTCTCTAAGAGAAAAGAGCAATGCTTAGAGTTAAAAAAAAAGTAAATAAATGAATGTTACTCTACTAGTACTGACACAGCAGTTATTAAAAGTTTCTATTCTGTAACTGAATTATAAATAATTCAGAAACATTTGAGCTTTCCAATACTGGCTATGATGATTGGTAATATTTTTTCTACAAGTACTTTTAGTTACACATTATGAGTTTTCCCATTTTTCTCACTTCACTACAATCAATTCAAATTTTCATGCATATTTGATTTTACTTAATAATGATGGACGTCCTACACCACAAAAAGATTATAATGTTCAAGTGATCTTTGAAATACAATCATTGTGTGTTTTAGATGAGTCCATAACACCTCAGTTTTCCAAGCGTGTGATATCCTTTTTCGTTCATACTTTCGATAACACCGGTATCTCCAAACCTCAATTGCGTCACGGGAAGCTTGAATTTGTCTGTGATCAAACCGCTGTCCTCCCGCCAATTCCAATCGTTCGTATCGCAGTTGCAGCCGAAGTTTACGTTTGCGCATGTGTTGTTCAACCCGCATGCACATTTGAATGGAACAGAGTCGGCACCACCCCAGTAGGTCATATTTTCTCCTTCACCTGACACCCACCAGCCACGCATGTCCTCATTGTAAAGGAGTGCTGAATGATAGCAGCCGTACTTAATAAACTGCTCACAATGAGAAGATGAAGCTGTCAGGATTGCTAACTGGAGGAGACTGGTGTCATGGTAAGTGAAATCACGAGAATAACTGCCATGGGAATCAAACCCATCCACCAGCGTCATGTTTTCACTGTCGTGACTGACAACTGTCACTCCAAAGCCTTCCTTGTCAGTCATGTCACAGTATACTTTGAAAGGTTTTACTCCACCCTCTCCGTCTGGGTCGATGACGTAAGAGCCACTTTTTGCCATCGGATGGAGTATTTGATATCACTGCAGGTTCTTCCTGAAATATGAAAATAATGGCATGGAAAACAGAATAATACAATTTCAATATTGTGCGACCTTGCGTCATATTCCCGTTGTGCTCACTTATGACGTCTGTAAACAAGTGATTCGTGTAAAACTATTTCCTCCGCGATTGACTGCGAAATTCCCGTTTAGTTTGGCCGCCAGGTGTCCGTTCCATCCCGACTATTTAAGAAGCTCAAATAGAAATTTAAATATGCTAAAGGATAATCAATGGAAAACAATCAACATTTATGCCGTAAAAGGGACTAAATGAGCTTTCGAGTTGAGGTGAATGGCCTAGCAGCCGGGCGCGTTCTCAAATAGACTAAGTGCTCGACGGTCACCATTTTTCACAGAATTTCTATCTAAAGGTTCTTTCAAACTTCTTATGGAAATCAGATATTTCTTAAGAAATGTCAAACAATTCCAAAAATTAATTTGCTTTTTTAGTGGACGAATTCTCCGAGCTTGTCCATCCTATAATATCGCTCGGTTATCAACACTTAAATTATACACTTTTGACCAGACTGCCGGGCATGATCTCGAATAGACTAAATGTCCAGCGGTTAAAAATATTGACCGATACCTGGCATTCTTAAGAAGTTTCTCTGTTGCAGTTCTGTGAAAATTTGTGACTTACATGCATTTAGTCCATCTGGGACCATGCTCAGCTGCGCTGCATATTTGTTGCTTGTTCGAGTTTGAAACGCGTTGCAGCTGGAGAGGGAAAACTGAATTTTCTGACTTCACGCCAGGTCGGATCATTCTCCTGATCTCAATATTTCCCCACAATTTTTTTTTAAACGGAAATTTTTGTTTGACAGCTTTCAGACTTTTCAACACAACGCTACGCAACCATCTAGTGAACAAATTCAGGTGTGGTGAATCTTAAGCGCGGGTCGCCTCCATGCAAGAAATTATTTCCTTTTCAGGTTTTAAATAGCAAATTAAATATTTCCAAGAACAACGTTTTAGTTTAGCTTTGGCATCTCTTTTTTTGAAAATTCTACAATATACAGGAAAAAAGATGAATTTCCAAAATACCTCCTCGTTCGCAGTGAGTTCCGAAAAATCCAGGTTCACAGTCACAGTGATAGGAGTTCAGTACATATTCAGTAACACAGCTCGCACTGTTTTTACAAGGAGCGCTTTCGCATGGAGACTAAAAAAAATAATAAAAATCAATTGCAACAAATTGGCCCTTCCTATATATATATAATCAACAAATACTCACCCCGGTCTGTGATGATGGAAAGTATCATTTGCAAGGAAGTGTTTAGTCGCTTTGTACTTTTCAGTAGCCAACAATTCACACAGATGAAGACCTTTGGAGTCAGGATACGCTGCCAAGTTCAACGAATAACACCTTGGTTCTTCAACACAAAGAAAGATGCATTCTAACTCATTTTCCACCATGATGGATGTGAAATGAAATTGAAATTGCCAAAACAAACGTGGCCTGTTGAACTTCGATAAAGCGAGCTACCTTGTATTGCAATCGTCAGTTTTAACAAAGAAGGAAAAAACAACCAGAATGGAAGTAGCAGCATGATGGTGACCCTTGGACTGTCACCACTTGAAAGTGTTGCTTCAGAATATTGAACACCTTAAATGCGAATCAAAAATATGTCACTATTAGGTGGTTACTGTCTCGTGCTACAAAGTATTGCTATTACTCATGGAGCAGGTGCAACGCTTGGGTTGAGTCGTCAAATGCTACGGGAATTTTAAAAGATTCATCTCGTGTAGATATCAGAATAACATTTCAACAAATAAAATTTAATAAAGTTTCAACTGAAAGGAAACAAAGAGGCCATAGACAGAAGAATACCAAAGAGCAGCAACTGATAACAGTCTGAACCATATGATATGTCATGAAATGAATACACAGCTCTGCGGGACGTATTTAATTTCTCTGTTCCAACCGATAATAAAAGTTTTCTGTTTCTGCGTCCAAATAGACTAGCTTTGAACTCAAAATACTGCAGTAAAAATTTTTCAAACGGACGAAAAGTAATTTACGTCGACAGTAATTACTAACCGCCATTTGCGTGCAGTCAAGTGTGGCAGAGCAATTTCGCGTGCCTAACCCTTTTTTTTAATTTTTGTTTGTTTGTTTTTTTTTTACTTTTTTTCAAGAGCAAACACATTCAGTATTCTTTACATGTGGTTAAAAATCCACAGGAGGCAATCGCTGAGGCAGTTCGAGCACATGAATTGCCATCATCTTGCTTGTTATCGTAATTTCTTCATTTAGAGTGGAATATTTCTACTGTTTTCTCTGTTGTAAGATTAAGATATTCTAACTTATTCGAACAAAATCTTGGCAAAAAGACTTTCTGGTCCTCTATGTCACGGAGAAAGGATAAAATTACCAACCTTTTACTTGTGATAACTGGTTCCTCTCAATGAGTAAATGAGGTGAGTTTTGACCATTTAAACAGACAGCGTGGTTAGAAAACCATAATCCATTGATTAGTTTGAGCGATATGCATTTAAGGCTTCTGAGTCAATGAGATAAAAAAGTGCCAAGAGAAAAACGTTATTGGCAAATTTATTCCTTTCAGTTTCAACTGACGAAAAATTAAACAAGGATTAAATAACTCCAGTCATTTATATACCAGTGAACCTCTTGCGGATGGGAAAAAAACTCTTGAAACGAGCCAGCAGCTTTTTGTCTTTTATCCTCTATAATGCGGTGTTAGACAAGGACATCCAACCCTGAGAAAGCCGTAACAACACATGTAAAAATAATAGGGTTTTTTTTTCTCGTGTTTGATATCTCCAATCAGCTGCTTTCAGGTTGATGAAGATGAAGGTCTTTTGTCAGAACTTTTTCGGATTAAGAAGGATAAAAAATTGAAAAATCCGTATCGCTTAGAGACAATGACATTCAAACTTTCCTAGAAGGGGAAGAAAAAGAAAAACCGGAAATTACGTATTCAGTGGCTTTGGTAATGGCATTTCCCGCGGCTGAGAGCAAAAATCGACAACTGAAATATTTGCCACAGGCCGATTTTTTTTGTGGGTAAGGACCAATTCAATAACTGACAATTTTATATATTGAAAATTAGGCTCATTGTTTGTTTTTGTAGAGATTCAACGCATGTATTCATCTTGAGTGCGCCGACGCACTATCTGATCTTTAGGTGGGGATTGTCGATCCTTTTATTTTCATCTATAATTGAGTCGAATTTTCTTGTCAGTAAAGGGCTCTTGAGTCTATATGATAAAGAAAATAATGCATGGTTACTTGTAGATGCGAAATTTCTCTTCTCGTGTTCAACTCGACATCTCACTCGCTCACTGTGAGATGTCAAAAGCGGGGCAAAATTACTCAATGCTGATTGGCTGGGACAGAGGGCATTGTTTCCTAATAACAAGGGCACTTTTAGTGATCGACTCGGGCAATTTTAGGAAAACTTTGCAAATACGCGAAAAAGCAATCCTTAATTGCCCTCGGGCCCTGCGATTACATATACAAAGCAAGTCTCGATACCACGAACGCCTTACACAAAAAGCAAAGGCGAAATGGAAAGTAAGTGATTTTGACCAAGTTGAATTCTAGTGAAAGTACGCTGACAATTTACAGTGCTAACGTATTTCAGAAGTAAGGAGTCCTGTCAGATTGAATTACGCGCCCTAAGTGGAACTTTCGTTTCATACCACGCGCAGTTTTACCTTGGTATGGCCAGTTGACATTTTGAAATACATGTTTAATTTTGCATTTATTGAAATATTCAAGTTTTGAGCTCAGCTTGGATATTTAGTCATTAACTTTTCGATCGGGGTAAGTTACACTTGAATAACCAACTTGAGAGTTTCTGCTTTTTAAATTTGTTATGCCCAACAGGAAGCCCTCACATCTTGCTAAGAATTATTCAATTCCTTTTTTTTTCTAAATAAAGTTTACGAGTCACTCCTTAATCTTTCATGCCGTAAGTAATTAAAAATCGCAAAAAGGGAGGGGCAGTGAGGATTCCTGAGCACAGTAACATCATAAAGATAATAAGAAAAAACACTGAATCATCACACAAAAAGGCTGCAAAACACCCATACGATCAATACCGCAACATGCTTTTCACTGCAGCCATGCATAATTACAAACACGACTGGACACTTGCTGAAGAACCAAACTGAAACCCAGACTGCATATTAGCATCCTCTGTGGAAAGCTCGGTTAGGTTATCCGGGTACAGTCGTATTGAACTTCAGCCAGTCGCTAACAAGGGTAAGCGATTCAAAAGGGAGACCCAGAAACCGTGTCTATCTACGCGATGGAATAACTTTGTCACCAGTATTACAACATACAAAAATTAAGGCTCTGCGACTACATATGCTTTGTTGATTCACCACTGTATCTAACACCAATGGAAGGAATGGCGATTGATGCACACGTACACTGTTCTGGTTAAAGGTATTGTGGAGCTAGAAATGTTAAAGTAAGCTCTTATGTTTCCAAGTGTTCGTGACGTGTTTTCCCTCAAAGATCTTTACAAATTCAGTGATACGTTGGCCAGTTGTTCTTAAAGGACAGGTAGCGAACAATTAGACTTTCTTAATTCTTCCTTTAATTTTTGAACAACACTCCGTAACTCGCGGAACGAAACAAAAAAATGCGGCCACAACCTGTGCGGATTCGGGAGTATTGGACAGCGCTCCCTGCTGTTTTTTCATGGATTTTTGGTTGAGTGCGATGTGTCGCTATGTAGTTTTCTTGTTTTCTTTTTTTAATTTTTAATTTTTTTCAGTTTGGTCAACGTAAAGCAACAAGCGGAACGAAAACATTGTCGTGTTGATATTTCACACGAAGTGTGGAGGATGTTGAAAATGAGGAGGTGGGTGAAACGTTTTGATCTAGTACAAATTTAACAAAGGTATAATTTTTTTTCATGTATATCCACAAGAATAACTTAAGTTTCAAGGATATCAGTATACTTGTGTAGAACGTGATAAATCTACTCCATTTGCATTATGTATTTTTTTTAATTTGTAGGTGTTGATACCCTGCTCTTTCTGCTTCTTCTGCTTTCAGTTCTGCTTCCCCTGTAGTTAGTGGCTTTATACTTTTCACAAAGCATCAAACTTATTTTCTGTTCAGGTGATGATTTCTTCAGAGATTATATGACAGTTTTATGACTTCTCTAAGAATGATGTGCTATCTGTGAATACCAAAGTGAAACAAACCCACTGCTTCTCTTACTTCCTAACCGACTTCCCACCCTTTCTCCGTTGGTGTCAGTGTAAGAGACGTAAATATTACTTTTCTCTCCAAATATGATAACAAATTAACGTTGGGTTCCTATGATTGGATTTATTTTCTCTGAATAGGCTATTTCAATGCACGTTAAAAGGAAATGTTTTGGACCTTATTACCGTAAATATCTGTTTCATTTTCACGGCGCAAAATCTGCTCGAGATAAAACTTCGATTGATGTGTGCATGAGTATAAGTGGAATGTGCAAAAGATTTGTTATACAACGATTATCGACAGGCGTTTAGAGAAAGTTTCCAACGTAACAATTTTTACCCTGAGCGTTCCGCCATCTCATGTAGCGTTGCTATGGCTTTGTGTTGTCATTCCCAGTTTCTTACCGCACCAGAAGACAAAGGCGCAGTCGTTTTTCAGCTCTCTCAAAATGAACCACAGTGGCTTATTAAGAGTAGGTATGACTTGCAGAAACATTTTTTTGCTTTCAGCAAAATCAATATTCATACAGCAAACAATGCAACTTAAGCCTTTATTATCTATCTTCAAGTTTGCCGCAGCTTTCACAGCTATTGGTATAATATAAGCATGATAATAAGCATGATATAAGCATGATATAAGCATGATAATATAAGTAGGCGAGTAAATATTTCTCCGCACTGGAATTCAGGCAGTTGGTACACCTGCAAGAAAAATAAAAAACGAACACTTATCAGAATTTTTCGGACGTCAATGCTATCCACGGCTAGTGTAAAACTGCAATCCACACAGTCACGTGTTCTTTCTTGCACTTTCGGCCCGTCTCGTTTATTCACTTGGTGCGTTCCTATTGGCTCCTTGCTCTATTCTCCTTTCTTCTAATTGCATATTGTGATGTTTTTGGTTTGGCGACACTCATATTAAAAGCGCTCTTCAACGTATCCAATTTTCTCTTTCTTCCAATCTTAGCGTCGTAAGTTCGGTAAAATTGTTTTTCATATCTATTGACATGGTGTGATGCTACTCTGGTTTAAAGATTTAATGAACATAACCGAGATGTCACAATTCATAGAACCAACCAACGCTTCGAAAGTCCTGTCTAGTGCCTTTATCAGGGGTGAAAACTTGTATCCCTTAGCACTCTGCACAGGAGATCGAAATCTCAAACTCGATGGAAACACATTATATTCATTGAATCGGTGATTGAAATACAAATGACAGTGATACTTAGCAATGCAGACTCTGATGTTCGCGAGCCGGTTGACCCTTATAACGCCAGTTTGACAATATTTTTCTCGCAAATAAGATATATTAAAGTTCACATGGCAACCAGGTGGACAATCAGACATGATTTTATGCTACTCGGCTTTAAAAATGTTTATGAATGTAACAGGGAAGTTATAATTCACAGACCAACGTTTTGACGCTCTAGTGCCTTCATCAGGGGTCACTGAAATTTGTCTTACCAAGTTCAAAGAAGTTGAGCTTCAATCTTTCTTTGCCACACCCTGGCCAGTACACCAACTGCACTCCCTCCCCTGGCCATCCACCGTTTGGATGAACACAGAAATTGTTCTTCAAATTCTTCAGGTTATTGTGTGTCGGCAACCTAAAGTGATCAAAATACTATGTAGGAGTAAACCATTATTCTCCACGAAAAGAGATATACTTTAACTGGAATATCAATTAATAAAACCGATTTTTCCACCACGAGATATTAACCACACAAAGGAAGTCATGAACACAAAGGTGTTTTTGCCTTGTGTGGGAAAAGACCCGTAAAGAATTTGGTGTTGTCGGTGTGAAAAAATGCTTGGAATGCTATTTAGGTTTTAAAGAGAAATGTGCAACTTCCTGATACATATTGGAAAGCAGAAGACTCAAGGCGTTGATAAATGGTGTAATTGGAGGAGAAAGAATTAGCACGAATGGAATTATATGAATTAGGTTAAAATATGAGGCAAAAGTTGTCGTGTGAATTATCACGACAGAAATAGTATGAATTAGGTTAAAATATGAGGCAAAAGTTGTCATGTGAATTATCACGAGAGGGATAGTATGAATTAGCTTTAAACATGAGGCAAAAGTTGCCATATGAATTATCACGAGAGGAATTGTATGAATTAGGATAAATATAAGGCAAAAGTTATGTCATTAGGTAACAGCCTTTGCATCTACAACATACCTGACATGCCTTGAAATGCTCAGATCGCATTTATCCTTTAACATAAGTTTCTTTCCATAAGTAGGGTTATTGTCTGCCAAAAATAAGAGGGAAAACAGACAAACAAAGTTTGAGTCTCAAACAACGGATTGTGTGTGACGAACTTACGAATCTGGATTCAAATTTTTCCAAGAAGTTTCCATCGAGACAAACCATCTTCGACAAAATAGTTTTTTCCACTGGCAATTTTAATATCTCATTCCCTAGAAATGTTGGTACACGGGCAAAGTGATCTATCCCCGAAGAAGGAGAATTTTAATGGGTCAAGGCTGGAAAGGGGAATAACACCTTCGGAATGTTGGTGTTTACTGAGAAAATGTTAAGGGTTCACTGCTGAAATTTTGCTGTTAATCGTAGCCGTTAGAAAACAGAAACAAAAACAACGAAAATAGTCAATAATAATTCAGATACCGTTCATAAATGATACCAAAAACAACAAAATGCAGTGTAGAAAGTAAAACAAGAAAACTGTTACCTTGTGGACAAACTTCCCTCTTGCTGCACTTATGATAAATAACTCCATCCTGATCGAGAACAAAAATCTGATCGGTTGCATTACAAGCCGTGCCTTCCTTTTTGGTGAAGATGAGATAACTGCCGTCAGGAGGGGAACAACCTCCTTTATTTGGGGCCACACAGAAGTCACCGTAACTTCGTATTCCGCTCTCTAAAGAAACACATCAAATCGTCACTTCGATGTACCTAGCTTGGTCAATACGCTATCAGGTATAATCAGGTATAATAACTTACCAGGGCAAGACATGCAGTCTCTTTCATGCTTTGTCTGAATGCTTGGATCACACAGTTTTCCACCGCAACGTCGTTTGGGGTTTGTACATGTTCTGTACCTTTGCTGCTTACCAGGCTCGCACAATTTGTCACAGTTTCCCCATTCACCCCACTCGGTTAGTCCGCCATCCACTGAATACCAATACAAATGTTCAACAAATACAACGGGATAGAAGAAATAATTTTCAAACAAAATTAAGATCTTGAGAAATCCATAAACTTATTTCACGAGGATTACTATTGCATTTGTAATTAGCGCATGACTCTAAAAGGATAAAAAAGGCTTACCAATACCTTAAGACTAGTTAGGCGCAATCCTATTCACTTATCTAGTTCATCAGGCTAAAGTGTTTGTATGGAAAATTTCTCGCCTGCACGTCGCGGGCTCGGTGTTTACGATCTAGATTCAACATTGTTTCCGTTCAAAAATTTGCTTAGTGTTTTTTATGAGAGCAAGCAAAGCCCGGATGTCGTGATCTCGGTTTTTGATTCCAAGGTCTCTGTAAATGGGCTTACATTGTCACCATTAGGAAATACTTAACCCCGCTTGCTATAGAGGGTCTCGCCTTGTTAATCTTGGCTATCGATTGCGGGCTGAAATTCCTCATACGACCTGTGACTGGGGTAAAATTGCCTCTTACTACACCTAACTGACATTTCCCATAACAACAGAAGAAAAAATTCGCCTCGCTATTCGGGCCAGCTGGTGAGCCGGTCACAAAAGGGGAGATCTAAGAACCCAAGCAGAACCACATAAGCAAAACAAAATTGTAAAATGTAGAAACAGTGTGGAGTAGTGATTGTTCATACCGAACTGGCCCAGTTTGTTGTACTTAAATTTAGGGTAATTCCCTGCGTTTACGTCAATACCTGGTTTTCTCTCCTCGTCACAATCATCCTCATTTAACCAGTACCAGATCACTCCTGGATTTTGCATTCCCCCATACCCAATCCAATCGGACGGATACCGGTCCGAGCCTCCCCAAATGATCGAACCCGACGGGTAGTAGGTCGTGCTGCTGGATGTGGTCAGCAGAGCCTTTTTCTCAGTTCCTTTGGCGTCAAACCACGGCATTCTCTTGTTTAACGACTTCCACCAGGAAAACTTCCAATCGTCAAATTTCCTCGTTAATTTGACGTTGGTTTGCGAATTATCCGATGCCATGAAGCTTCAATAAGCACAGAAGAATTGAGCTAGTTAGCGTGTGAGTGAATGAGCGAGCTAGCGGGTGGGTGGGTGTATGCGTGTGTTCAAGCGTTCGCGTACGTACGGGCACGTGAGTGAGTGGTCGAATAAGTGAGTTCAGAGATCAATTATTTAAACCACTAAAGGCTCTTTACGAATCACGTAACAGATTAATGAATAACCGAACAAATGAATCAGTTGATTTCACTTTGTTACACCGCCTGCAGGTTGTCCAAAGATGCTATCATAAGCCACAATAACCAGATGTATCCCGCCTACAGTACTCGTATATTGTACACTACACATTATTTTGTTTAATGCAGCACCTTTTTTTCAAGCAGAACGTTGCTGCAGCCGTCGCGAATAATAGAGCTTAACAATCATGACTATCATATGTAAACTTGCTGTAGAATACGTTGGGTCATCCTGGATGTGAAGTAATGTGAATTTTTTAAAATATTTGACTAAAGTTTTACAGTCACCACCAATGGTAGAGTAAAGCTATCAACAAGTGAGTTATTTCGAATAATGTAAAGAACGATTTTAAAACATCCATTTTTCAAGACGTACCCTTATTTTATCGGGAGAAAAGAAAGCCTTATTCAAATTATGCATCTACAAAAAGTGCACCTCGTTTCTTGCTACATACAGTTATTAGCTAGTTTACTTTAACCACTGATCTTGTATACTGCGGATGGAATAAAGTTATGACCTTTGTCTTAGAATAAGAATCATCATTCTCTTTCCTGTTTTCCTACCTGTAAGATGTAGGAGCTTCAAAAATCCCTCCCCAGTGGCGTCTAGAATGAGCATCCAGCATGTACTGAAATGTTCCATTGTTGTTCAGGCTTTTAATACTGTCTGCTAAGTCTAGGATGGAGTAGTCTCGATTCAGTCCTGGATGAAGGACATTTCTAGAAATGACAGAAACATTTATCAACAAACCGTGATCGCTTTTATAACTATTCACATAACTTTACTTTCTCCATAAGGTAACGACCTTGCACAAACCCGGCTAAACACATTTTAAAATGCATCTTTTTCAAGACTGGACACAGCATAAAAACGCAATCGTTAATATTTATTATGTAAATAGTTTGAAAACTAAACAAAAAATGTCTTGCCATTATAATCATAATTTTTATTTTTTTGTCATTAGTATTATTAATACCATTACCAACATTATTGTATAATTATTGTTATCAGTCTTCTTGTTATTATTTCATCTTTTTTCGATCAAAGAGCATTGACCAAGTCACTTTTGGCTTTAGCCTTTCATCTCATTGGTTGAGGAGGGGCAAATGTTATCCATTACTACCTGTGAGGGACCTGTGCTCGAGTCCAGCTATTGTGAGCACTCGTCACAATAAGAGTGAAAGCTCCTTTTGCTGTTGTCATATCACAGTAGACTGGGAGGTACTGGGTATCACTGGTTTTTACCAGTTGAAAACTATCGTCATACTTGATACCAGCTCTCACTCCATGTAATTTCAAATCGTTACAAGATAGCCTGTTGAAAGAGGAACGAGTCTAAATTATAGAAGTGAAAGAATCAAAGGTGAAAAACTTAAAGGTGCACAACTCGTGCACTTTTAACAAGGGCAATCAATTTTTTTAAAAGTCATCGTTTGCAAAGGTAAATCTACGCCCACGATAATTTGGTGTTTCATCAAGATACAAACGTTTTTGTGAATGCTGAAGATCTACTTGTTTCACAAAGCAATGGTTGGCTATTCTTCCAGAGAAATTAGGGAAATTACATATAAATATCTAATTTTATGGAAAAAGCCTTTTTCAACAAGAAAAACTTTGTAAGGAAGAGATCTACCAATATAACTCTTATACTGAACAGTGCATATGACCTGATACTTATATCTGTCCTTGATAATGTTGAAAATTCGAATTTCACCTTGTCATTGAATGACTGGCAAAAAAGAGTGTACGTTTATACCACGGCCACAGCCTTAACTTAAGACATATGCTACTCAAAATAATCTGCAAATGACTATCTGGACGTAAAAAAAAAATCTTAAGTTCACCTAGCACCCTCTCTCATCCAGTATCGAACAACATTCGGTTTTGGCTTCTCTTGCTCCAGATACGAGGCGGAGCTAGCGCCACTGTTATATGCCAAGGACCCTGATGAGTAATCCACAGTTGATGCACTGCTTAAAAAAAGATCGTTAGATAATCCCAGTCTGGGCATGCGCTTTCCCAGGTTGCTGTTCTCATCCCACGAGTCGAATTTCTTCACGATTTTTACTTTGGTTTGTTTGTCGCTCGTAGATAGGAATGTATAGTCACGTGGTGCTTCCCAGATCCCTCCCCAGCGGTTGTTGCCGTCTGCCTCAATTCGGTATTGAAAGAATTCCTGCTTGAAGACGAGGCAGAACAAACATAAGTGTCAATCGAAAATATTGCATTTCCTGATCAAAATATGGTGTAAAACGTGAGTGACTAAGGCAAAGCTAAAGCAATCATGAATAAAGGGGGTAAAAGCTGTTGGATGATTTCGTATGGGCACCAATTTGGCGGAAAACGTGAGTGACTAGGACAAAGCTAAAGCGATCATCAATGAAGGGGGTACGTTTCCTGAGAAAAAGTGGTGCTGCGTCTGTTGGGGAGTATAACAAGATAATTTGGTTTTATTGACTCAGTTGATAAAACCAAATCATAAAGCAATCATGGATTTCTTGCGATAAATATTTGAAAATTCCTCTATAGTGCAATCCTGGGTTACTTCCAACAATCACTCTACAGTTTTTCTTTGATCGCGTCTCCATGGAAAATATCAACGTCTTTAAAATCCATATATCAACTCAAAAGGGACATTAGCCCACGAAGGGGAAAGCAGTCGGATGATTTCGTATGGGCACCAATTTGTAAGGAAACATCATCATTTATTTTCCTTCGACAAATATACTGAGCGTGTCCTCGAAAATCACCCCTCGATCCTTAAGAAGTCAAACTCATCTCATTGCGATGGATTCACCTGAGCTTTGTCAGAGTCCTTTATGGCGTCTGCAAGCCCCAGTATGGAATAGTCATCCTGTAAAGAAGGTTTTTTTGAGTTTCTTTCTTTGACGCTATCTTTGTCCCACCCACTGTGGGTCTTACTAGTCACGAGTAGCGTCCAGGGCCCTCCCTCAGTCGCAAAGTCGCAATACGTTTTAACTTCATGCTGCCCAGGAGGTTTGATCGCGAAAACTCCATCTGAAAAATAAAGAAAGAAACAAAATTCACGGTTACACTTCACCCTGGGAAAACTAATCAGCCACGCGCTTCGAATGCCACCCTCAGCCCTGCCTAAGGTCGCCCTACGATGGACTCCCGACGAACGACGAAAGAAAAGCTGTCTTAGGGAAACTTGGAGAAGAATCGTTGAAAGGGGATATAAGGGACGTTGGCTGGACGTGGGGACACCATAACTAGCAGGCAACCGACAAAAATTAGTGGCGATAAACATTTTTATCGAAATCAAATTTTTCGACCAAAATACTATTGTGGCTTTTTCATAGCTCGAAGACAAATTTAGGTGATCACAACTCATCACAGCCATTCTGGCTAAATTAAAGCACAACCAATGTAATCAAACATTTCTTCTGACATTGAAGAAAGAACTATTCCAATAATTTTGAGTTATTAGATTAAACAACTCAGCCTCGTAAACCATACCCAGACTTACTTGACACAGGGTTTGTCAGGAGCCCTCTGAAGTATACTTCTTTACATGAGCTAGGAATTTCAAGAGGTCCCTCTCTCATCCAGTACCAGATATATGATGGCTGACGCTCCTTCAGGTGACCGTTGATCCATGGAGCGGGGTGGTATTCCATATCGTCCGCTACAAAAATATATCAACTATCAAATTACTATCCGAAATAAATGTTTTGAAAGGATCCGATGAGAAAGCATACACTATATCTGTTCCTTTTTCCTCAAGATTAACGCTGCACTTCGCTTCAGGTGATTTTTACCCGAAGTAAAACGTGGGAAACTTTCGTTAAAAACTTTGTTACAAAAACATTGGTTGTCGGAATGTTTTCCTTCGAAAAATTGTAAAATAAATGTTTTCAAGAATTTTCAAGCCATAAAAAATAACTTAGACGACTGACAGGAAGACTAAATGTAAAAGGATAAATATATATTTCATCAGACTTTCCTTGACACATCAATGATTATCTCGAAAATCAGAATTAAATGAAAGAAAATTTATTTTCTTCGCCTTCGGTATTTTTTAAAGAGTGCGTGGGAAGTCTATTGCTTGTTTATTCTATAATAGTAAAGCCTATTCACCTGTTATTGTACCCCACCAATTTCGCTGAGCATCCTGGGATGTAGTTAACCTGGCATCAGAAATCCATGGCATTCTTTGTTCAATTCCATTGTCTGAATATTCCCAATTGTCAAATTTCTTGACCAGCTCAATATCCGTTTGTTTGTTGTTGTCAGCTGTGAACGTAAAACCTCTGGGTGCCTTCCAGATACCTCCCCAGCGACCTGAAAAATAAAGCATCTTTCTTCAGATTCATTCCAGGGCTGACCATGATTTAGATTCATATTCTGTTTAATCGTCTCTAAGTGTCCTCGTGCATAAAACTCCACCGAAACACAAATAAACGTGTTAACTGTAAAAGAGTACGAAGAGCCACTACGGTGTCAAGTGATGTGAGATTTGCCCTTACATTTTAGGACGTATGGGCTTTGTAACCAACAAATGAAGGGAAGTGGGAAGGGACGGATGAAGCCCCTTTTAGTTCATTTAAGTCTTTTACCCTTTTTGGAAAAAGAAATTTAGTGTAAGTGATGAAAATTTTGGCGACATAGTATCCTCCATGTTGGTGATCACGACAAGAATTGTGTTCCTCAATGTTTAGCTTAAAAAAAAAGGTTAATAAGCAATTGCATTTCGTGCAATTGTTTTCTCTTTGTTAGCATATTCCCCTGCAATGTTTTTATTGAAATCATTATTTGGCGATTTGTTAGAAAAAAAAACGACTTCTGCCTTTCATGTTGACCACACTTTGTTATTGCGACTACGGAAACTCGCCGTGCTAGCCAACCCCTGCCCTGCCCGTTTGAAAGGGAACAAGGTTCCTTGAGTATAATGAATTACCTCGGCTCTGAGCTTCTAATCGATATTCAAACGTAGAGCCAGCTACTTTGATATTATCTTTAATACTGTCTGCATACTGCAGGATGGAGTAATCATCAGTCAACTTCGGAGAGTTCGCGTTTCGTAATTTCACATTCTGTGCCGTCCAGCTGTTAGTGTGACTGGTAACCAATAGTGTCCATCCCCCACCGTCACGCGACATATCACAGTATGCCATGATTGGCTGGGAACCTATGGGGTAAATCTTGTAGACGGCATCAGGATAATTGTGATTCGTTTCTTCGCCAACTTGTAGTAGGTGACGGCATGATATCACCTCTGAGTAGTAAATACAAAAATTTACAATAAGTATTATTTTGCCATTGGTAAAGTTTTTGCTATATTTTTCCATTGGAATGAAAACACGGGGAGACGTGCGATGATGTTGGTGGTGATGTAACCGCTGCTAATAAAAGAATAATTATCTGAACGACTCGTATAAAACGAGATTTTATCTTCCATGTTCTTTTATTGATCTCTCTACTAATTCAGACACAAAATTCCAGATTCCATAAAAGTACCAGTAAAATCGGTAAATGGATTGGCACCAATAAGTCAGATCTCTTTTAATCTAAAAGCAAAAAGTGAAGAGTTTGAGCCAATTGAACTCCAAAAGGTCAGGATCTTTCACAACTTGTTGAGCCGATCATTTTTACTCTCGGTCTTAGAAAAGGTATAATACGATACATGTGAAAAGGATTAGGAATTTGCACATGAACACACTTGTTCCCGTGATTTCCCCTTTCTATTTCGGCACATTCCCCTTTGTAGCGCTAACATTTTACATAAGAAGATTTACTATTCCATTTCTCTTGTAAAATGCAATAAGAATCACACTAAAAAATTGCGACACAGGTTTTAAGAATATTTTTCTGGCCTCACAGAGTAATTGCTCTTTTGCAGTTCATATATGAGAGGACTAGTTAAATCAAAGAACAGAAAAAAGAAAGTAACAGAAAGTTTTAAAAGTAGATTTAAATTCACTTGGACAACTCTGAGTATTGCAATCCTCTGTCTCGTGTCGTTGTTCAGAGCAGTTAGCCCCTCCATGTAGAGGAAATGGATTGTCACAGAAGCGATGTCTTTTTCTTTTTCCACCATCACAGCCCTTGTCACAAACAGTCCATGAGGACCAATCACCCCACGCTCCATCTCGAGGCACCAGAGCTGGAATGAAACAGTTTAATAAATGCAAGCATTACAAGTGAGACTGTGATAAACAAAACCTTAGCACAAAGCGATCAATTGTCAACCAAATTTTGTTTTATTTCGTGCCATCTTTCAAGGCATTTTTAAAAACTATCGATTGTGGAAAATTTGGAAGAATACAAAAACATACTCTTGTTATTATCATCGGGTATCCTTGGAATATGCTTAATTCAGCAAAACAGAATAAGAAATGAATCTGTCATATGAGTTATAAATTACTTCTAAAACGGCAAACTGACTGATAATTACATTACACTTTGTTCATCATGAGTGGAAAACCTAACCTAAACTTTCCAATTTTGTCATTCGAAACTATTTTTAACCTTTTACCTGATGCACAACCGTCCTTCGAATCAAATCCTCCCTCACAATGACACACCTTTTTGTTTGTGCAAACCTAAAGAAATAATGAATACACATCAAACGCGACATGAAAATTCTGCAGGAAAAAAAGGTATTTCTACACAGCACTTGGGGTAAGAAATAGCGCTTTTACTTTTTAGTGGGACTGAATTTGTACACTTGATTGAATTTCTTGTGCGCGTTTGTGTTTGTGCGTTTGTGCGTTTGTTTGTTTGTTTTTTGTTTCATGCGTGATCTTATAAGCATGATGCTCTGCTGTGACTAGTTGTTTTTCAACAACTCTGATTGGTGCATTTCGATCCTTGCTGTTTCACTCAGTGATTTGCTCCCTCGGCGGTCCGCTGTCCGCGGTCGGACTTCGACGGTCGACTTCGAACGTTAATTATCTGTTTTATCACTGGACAAGTTTTGACTGTATCAGGATTTTTTTATAAACAAACAACTTAACACTTTTCACTTTAAACAGTTGCTGATACACACTGAGTTTAGTACTGTCTGAGTTTCTACGTTTTGCTTGAAATTAAACAAAGCATTTTCTGAAACCAAAGTAGCATTATTTTGAGAATCGAGCATAATTCGAGCATTTTTTTTGGCGTAAAGTGGAATATCTGGGAGCATAAAATGCCAGTTTTAGTGGCATAATCGGGAAAGGCCTAGATTCTTCCCTTTATCGGATAGATAAACCATCAAACTAAGCCTAGGAACACCACTTAGACAAAATAAAAAATAAATAAACATGTTTGTGACACCTGACTCGGCGGGAAGTCTTTATGCAAATCTCATAAAGGACTTGACTTTAAAGGGATCGCAAATGGGAGGATATTGTTAGGAAAAACTGTTTCTCGCTTTTGAAGGAGAAATGATGGCTGCAACAAATTTGACAATAGGTGTAACACAGACAAAGGCATTTGAAGATCTGATATGTTTTGCTTCATTGTATTGTAGGTTAAAACAACTTTCAACTTCTTTATCAGCACTTAACATTCTTCTCTCCTTCACGGCATTTTTTGGGAATTTTCTCATTCTTGTTGCCCTACATAAGGAATCTTCCCTGCATCCACCTTCCAAACTGTTCTATCGTTGTCTGGCAACAACCGATCTGTTGGTCGGTCTTTTATTCATCCCCTTAGTGCTACTCATTGGATGTCCACGCTTCGTGAGAAATGGAGAATTTGCCGATACACATTTTCTGCATGGTATTTAACTGGCTATATCTTATGCTCGGTATCCTTAATGACGATGACAGCTATAAGCGTGGACAGACTTCTCGCCTTGCTGTTGAGACTGAGGTATAGACAAGTCGTGATTTTAAGGCGCATTTATATCGTCATAGCCACATTTTGGATTACATCTGGAGTCGCTACTTTGAGTAGTCTTTTTGATTACACTGTAACGTTTTAGTTTGACTGTGTCAATACGACAATTTGCCTGATAATCTCAATGGTTTCGCACGCAAAGATTTTCCGGAGTCTTCGTCACCATAGCGCCCAAATTCAAGAACGTATTCTGCAACAGCCGAGCCAAACAAATACACTGAACATGGAAGGTACAGATACAGGAAGGCAGTGTACAGTGCATTGTGGGTGCAATTAGCGTTAGTTGTTTGTTATTTACCATATGGTACACTGGTTATTGTGCTAAGTTTAAGGAAAACCAATTCACCACATTTCATCTTCACTTGGGGTAAAGCACCAATATTAGCGTCTTTTAACTTAAAATTAAACCCGTTCCTTTACTGCTGGAAGATTAGAGAAGTAAGACAAGCAGTAAAGCAGACAGTCAGAGAAGCGCTATGTTTTATACCGAGTTAGTTAGTCCTCGAGTTATTCAATATTGGGTTCTTCAATTTAGCTAGTGCGGTAAACTCTTCGATTTTACTCCCCGATAAGAAGAAGCTTTGTCAAATCCGATAGTGAACCAAACAATGAATATTAAATCAGAGCTGGTGATTAAATTCGTGTAATCAAATTCAATTACCCTAGCGTTCTTCATCTTCTTATTGTGAACCTTTATAATTTCAGCAGGTAAATGTCTTTAAAACTTAAAAAAAAACTTTAAAAATGTCGTGTAAGTTTGCAGAAATATTCGTTGATGCGTATACGAGAAAACATTAAAAAAAAAAGATCGCGATGCCTTGCTAAGTTGTTTGTATATCGAGGTTTTCTGTAGTTTGTTGTAAATATAATTAGAAAGTAAAGATTATTTACACGCCTGCATTCATCAATCAGTTTTTTAAACAATCTGCGACGAGATCTTTTAAAGCATTACAAAAGTGGCAGAGGAGATTGGAATTTTCATTGAGCAGCTGAGGTTCTACACAAATACATAAATTAGAGAAATGTAGGCGGAAAAAAATGGAAAACATTGCATGCGACTAACTTAAAACGGTAATTTGGGCATCCGGTAATCAATTAACTTTAATAAGTAAAGAACATAATTTATCAACACGCGATGCCTCGTCCTCACAATGACGTTTTCTCAGATTTCTCTAAAATCCTGAGGTCAAGCCGGAACCGTTACCTAAACACTACCCCCCAATACCTTTCGAGGATGTCCCATGCACTTATACGCTTTCTTCAAAAAACTTTTCTCGTTGTATTCAACAGCCGCCTTATTATATCTTATCGCAATTCTAAAGCTCTAAAAACATTTTTAAAATCAATGCATAACAATGCAGATTAAATAAGGACTAACTAACTCAAACAAAGCACTAATTGAATGCCTTCCCAAAAAGAAACGTAGAAGGTTTTTCTCTGAATATATTCAAACTAGGAATAGATTGAATTGAACATGGGAGAAAATTACAAAGACGAGGAGGGTAGAACCTTCAAAATATTGCTGGTTGTCACCTTTGGGGATGCCAGTAGAATACTAAAGTCATGGTTGCGCCATAGATTATACTTGGGCGGAAGTGTAAGATATACAAATAAGATTACTCAAATACTCAAAATGTCACAAAATTGGAGAACAACTTTATACAATTAAAAATGCCTTTGAGAGAATTACTCACTCGGATAGAAAAATTCAAAGGAGACAAGAATGATTATATCGGGACAATTGTGGTTAATGATTTGTATATATATGTATGGATGCTTTATTCACCACGCACCCTATGGAGGTTTTCAGGGCCAATACAAACAAATTGCAAACAAACAATATGAATGAACAAAGCGTTTTATAAAATCCCAACTGGCAGGGGCAGAGCAGCTGGCTATATTCAAAGTGCAGCCAAAGATTGAACCCTGGGCAAACGAGAACAAATCAAGGGAGTATCAGGATAAAAGGCTTAAACGCGGGAACACCAAATTACAAATTCAGCACCCTAATTACTCAGTCACACGCGGGAACACCAAATTACAAATTCAGCACCCTAATTACTCAGTCACACTTCTTCTGACGAGTTAGAGGATCAACATAGATTACAAACAAAGAACTTGAAAAATTCACCCTAAAACATAGACTTACCCCTCTTCCTCCGCACTCCTTGTTGTTCATCACTGGACACTTTCCGACGTTGAGGGAATCAAACGTCTGACACTGGTTATCTACACACATCTGCAACAAAATGCGTTAAAGTTCTTGCCGTCATCGACTCGTCAAAACTCGGAAAACAATGTTTAATTTACTAGGTTAGATCTCTTTTCAGTAATTCTTTCGTATAAAAAATTTATCTTTTTTAAGTATCAGTTGTGGCGTAAACGGCCCTTGAAGTGTCACTTAAAAGCGCAAGTATCTGCAGTTTCAAAATCATTCCATGCATTTTCTGCCAGACATTTCTAACAATTTAGGCTATTAAAATTTCAGGAATCTGGGTGTTAAAGTAACCAGTGCTCCCTTACTAGTAATTCGCTATCTTCTCATCATTTTTTCTACCCGACAACGTAGTGATATTGTAATGATAAATTATTAATGGGTGGATCGTTCTGTAAGCGGAAGGGCTAAGTTTTTCAGTGGTACCTTATCATCTCCACATTTTGTCCCTTCTCTGACCATTCCCTCACCAATGTCATCTATGGACTTCAAGGTTGCAGCACTGTGGGAAGAAAGAACGCGTCAGGTTGGTAAATTTTCATAGGAATCTGTGCTGTACCGCCTTGGAATGGAACCCTCAGGGGTAGAGAGGTAGATACCGTCTAAAGTGGTCTTAGAGGCCTTGTGTGAAAGAAAAGCTCGCTAACGAGAACATAAGGTGGAAGGAAGCAAAGGGAACCGCCAAAAAATAGACTCCGGCGGAGGTTTATAGTTGAAACCCTATTCCCCACACCCTATAGGTGTGGTGTCTCCAACCACCAAAAATTTTGATACTTTTTGATAGATAATTTACCACCCTTACTTTATACAGTGCTTTCCCTTGATAATTCTTACGGCTTGGTTTTCCCCTAGAACACCGTTCAAGATCTCTAAATTTAGTATAAACGCATCAGTTGATTGTTGTTAAATCTTTAAGAATATGTTTACTTACTGGTGCTTTTTTTTGCAACAGGGAAGTGAGTGAAAGTAATACCTGCATTGTTTTCCGTTATCTATACTGATCTTAGTGTACGTCCATCCGTAGTCCACAACAGGTTTATCTCTGTTGTCTTCACATTGCAGTTGACCGCATAACACGTTTCTGATAAAATCAAAAAAAAATTGGAAAACTGATAAATGAAGTTTACAAAATGTACATTTAATTTTCAAATATCAGTGGTTGCTTCAAAACCATTTTTTTTTACCTCAAGATAAAATTTAAAGAAACACAAGCACGTCGATATTAGGAATTTTGCAGCGTTTGCGTACAGAATAGTTTAGAGGCTGTTGATACATACAGTAATTTCGTTTTCCTTCATCTCTATAACCATTACCATTTATAGTATATATTGCTAAATGTTCAGTCTTGCAGTCTCTGGTCGCTAATAAAAAAAATCATAGCCTGAGTAACCTGAGTGGACAGCTGCCCTTATAAACGTCTTGAAACACAAATTTTTTTGGGTACTGTTTCGCAGGCTGCCCTGATCAGTTGTAATAAAGATAAATGATTGTGGCCTTAAACCTTTGATCCCTTCGGGTTGATTAGCATCTGATTTATCCATACAATATCACCTTGAATCAAAAATTAAAGTCATGAGAATAGATGAAAGATCATCAACTAAAGAAGGTCTTGATTGTTATACGAATTCTCCTTGTCAGCCCCTCAGGAAACGTATAGAGAATGGTATAGAGAATAAGCGTACTGATGTCAGCGTTTAAGGCTTAATTCCTAAGAAAGATTTAAAATCAGATCTTTTTTCATAATACTCTGGTCTTGTACCTCGCAGCGCATGATACATTTCTGAGTGGATCACATGTACCATATCCATCCGCTTTAGTGTTCAGTATGTTATAACATCTTTCGTCGGCATTTTTGGCGGCTGGAAAATTAACAGAAAAGCGAAAACGATAGAAGTGCTAGAAGCTCAGATCTGAGAAGGTAAATGTTTTTTTTCATGAGTTTAAATTAAAAAACCACGTAAATGCCTACCTGAATAATTAAAGATGAAGGTGTTTACAGGATTATCAATTTGAGTTGTTGATCTGATACATTTAATTGTTAGGGAATCAAATTTTGCATAGATATGACAAATAAATCTTACTCGATGGTTTAACACATAAGATGTGTGGCTATTGTGCGAACAATGAGCAAAATTTCCACTCATATTTATGTTCAACCATCGAATGCCTGCGGCCTTATCTAAGCATCTTGTTGATCACATATGGCGCGTTGTTAATTCAAAATTCTAGCTTAAAAGGCGACAGAAAATGTCTCATTTTGGTTGGTTCTGTGCGGCCTTTTTTTGTTTCACTTTCTATCCATATTTTTACCCTGTTCTACAGTGTACGTAGTGCCGTTGCACATCTTGTGTATTCCTATAGTAGAATGATGGTAAAGTGGTAAAACATAGTAGTAGTACAATAATAAAAACAATCATTTCAACGTACTGGCTCCCCACAAATCCTTGCACTGAGTTTCGTGAATTTCGCTGCATTTTCCTTGATAGCAATGCGACTAATTGAAACAAAGAAAAATTTTTGTTTCAGTCAACGAGCATGTTGCAGTCAGATTATAACAAACAGAAATGGCGGAGGAAGATGCTCTCTTATTGACACAAGCGTACAACTTCTCTAGTCTATTTACACACAATGGCTCTAGAAAGCTTTCCTTAAAAGGAGCACTTGTGCGCTACTTTCTATTGCCGTGGAACTTGTGAATGACATTTTCGAAAGAAAATTTCAGGGCTAGGATTTCTCTTCATTAAATCATTTACAATTTCCTTGTTTTCTTACCAATTCTTCTATACGAGCGAATATCGTCCTTACTTCCTATTAAATCATTTATAAGATTATGGTAAAACTCCTTGAAAACTTGATAGTGTAAAGGGTAAAGGGGTCTTTAAAATCACCATTTAAAATATTTTCCATACATTGGAGTGTTGTTTGTCTCCACTCTCTGAATAACCTTTCCACCGCTGACCATCATCACTGTAGTACAAGAAGAAGCCTGTCACCCAGTCATACCAGTTTCCACGTCCCTGTATCAAGATTTTGTTCACCGTTCGTAGCTAAAATATGAAAAATAAGCCAAAAGTTACTGAACATTGATATTTGATTGCACTTTCCCGTAACTTGGAGTCAGTAACGTAGACGAAGAAAATCCGTTGAGACTAACGTTTTTTCCGAGTTTAAACTTTACTCAAATCACTTACAGCGTCAAACACATCGAGAATGTGGCTTGATACTATGAAGCCCAAGTGTTTTCCATCGTTCCTTTAGCTTTCGATTATTGTCAACCTCCCTTTTTTAAGGATGCACTTCGCAACGTTCCGCTATATTTATTTGCGCCAGACTAAACTAGAACCAAATCAATTTTAAGAACAAAAGAAAAGGAGACAAAATGTTGTAAGAGATTATCAAAAAGAGGTAGGAACTCGGATGGTAATGTACGAGGAAGATTTTCACGATATAAGATACATCGAACGTGACGTGATGTCTTTCGAAAAGCCTTTAGAACAGAAATTACTTGATCAGATAAATTAAAAATTGAACTTACCTGTCCAAGATCAACCTGTAAGTACCCGTCTCTTTTCTTATCTTTGGCACACCAGTACTTTCCGTTATGCAACCTGCCATAATGTGGGAGATCTGCTGGTCTGTATGAAGACGCAGTAATTTGGCTGTCTTTGATATCACCGCTCTGCATTCCAAGAGGGTCTATACATTCTATATATGAGAGAGACATTATTGCACCAGTGATGTTTGAGCACCTCTCGATTGAGTTTCGCGAAAACAAATCCTACGTTTGTAATATGACTATGGCCTACCGGAAAAAATTGACAGTCACAAAAAGCCAAAATCAGACTCCAAGCTTGATACATGGGGAAAATTGTAACCGATGTTTCTTCACTTCTAAAATTTCAGTAAGTTCTGCAAGCGTGTAGGTAAGCGTGATAAATCTGCCACAGTTGAGTTCGATTTGAAATCACAAATATCATTTTGAACGAAAACTACATAAAACGAAGTTCAATTACCACTTTATTACATCCATTTTGAGATCCCAAATTTAATTGCCCAAAAAATATCTTAGTTACGTTATTCAAAAACTCCTTGACATTACATTCATCATTTTCTTTTTAAGAAAAAAAAGTATAGTTTCAAGAGTAGGTGAGAGTAGTGACTCGTAGTTTGCATGGTGCATTGCTTGGGATTTGCACGCGCTTGAAGCGCGTGTAATGTTGCAGTAAACGCGAGCGGTACTCTATATACCTTGCTTTGCAAACCATATTTCTAGCCGTTTTTCGTCGCATCCCGACCACAATACCATATGTCTGTCGACGCCGGGCCAAGCTCCATAAGTATGGATACATTTGTTACTCTTTAGATGCTTCAAAGATCGTCCTGTCAAAAAAGAGAAAATATATAGAGAGGGAGAGAAAAAAAGATAGAGACACACTTGTATTTTTCGATCGGAAATATCTCAAGGAGACGACGAGAACTCGTACTAAAATGGATCAAATCAGTATCTGAGTACCTGCACATCTACTATATTTGTATTTACATTTGTATATAACTTTCACAATGAAGGTGTTTAAGCAAAGAAATGATGTATGTTGTGAAGACGATGAATTAATTCCGGGTATCACTTTCGCAAAAAGGCTGAATGATGCATTTTCTGAGCCCCCTTACTGAAGACATTCACGGTACTTCACGAGGGAAAAGCGCTACATTGTAAATAAATCTTACCTGATGTTCGCTCAAATTTTGAATCTTCAACTTTACAAGTACTGCTTACAACAATCTTCGCACCATTACCATCGCCGCCATTCTCAGGACAGACCATCTTCCCACTGCAACTATGACGTAAAACTCCATCGGCATCAAGCGTGAACTGAAAGTGACTTTCCGTGCATTGACCTGGTTTGTATATCAGACGGTCGTTGTCATTTGGCGAGCAAGACTGACTTAATGGAGTGAGACAAAGATCAAGACCATAGGACTTTAGAGGTGTTGGAGCAGTTGGACCAACTGTAGAAAACAAAGGCAATTAATTTATAGCTTGATTTTTTAGAGTGCCATAAGATTGCCAGAAATCCATAAACATAACGCCAAATTAAAAACAAGGTTTTATAAAACCATATCATTGGCGTGTTAGCTGCTAAATTATTGAGGTCCCTGCGCATACACAGCGTCAGATCTCAGCAAGTTTATCATGAACAACTGTCAACAAACAATCAAGTTTGTATTTTTCCTCAAAATCACTCTTGATATTTGATACTTGATATTTGCGGAGTGGATTATTTACGAGTGTAGCCTTAACACGAGTTTTTATGGTGACATGATCTCAGCGATTGATAAAATTCGTATTTTTTCTAATATTGCTTAAATTTCTCAAAGGTTTTAGAAGCACTAACTTTTAGGTCAAAATTTCTGATTGAAGTTACTGAATTTTTTTTATTGACCCTTATTGATAAACAGTTTCTTAACTTGGCTCTTAATTTTCGAATTGTTTCAACTTTGAGTACAAACTTGCTTCTCTGGTCCCATCATCTAGGAATTTTTACATTCTTTATTTGGACTATCCGGAATCTGTATTATGTGCGCTATTAAGCCCAGTTCTTGCGAGTCTGGTTAACCGAGGCTCTACTGTAGTACTTCCCCTACCACATCTCAGAAATTCTTTGAAATCAAACATTTGGAAACAGAACACCTTTGCCGTCTCAACCTTTTAACTCCCATGAGTGACCAAGAGAGAATTTCCCCTTACAACATCAATACAAGTGATGAGGGTAAAGTAATATGTCAATCATGGGATTGTTGGTTGATTCAATACCAAATTCAACAAACTAACAACATAAGAATTGCATGACAGACAGTAATTAAAACTACTAATAAGACCTTGGGTATGAAAGGTTTGGATAACTTATAAATCAATTAATTATTGCTCAATCACTTATCTATAAATTATTATTTTATTTTTTATACACTCCATATTATTTTTCAAAAATTGAGACTGGCGAGGAAAAATAAAAGAAGTCAAAACAATTTTTTCCATTACAGGAAAACAATTAGTTGCTAACAATTGAAATTTAATCTACTTCAAAGCACTGTTAAATCTGTCTATAATAAAGGATGACTCATCATCGTTGAGATCATCTCAAGTGGGAAAGAACTTTCCCTACAGTGCGGCAATGAAATTACATTAAAATTACCCTCATCCGTTGAACATCCCAGAAACTCAGTTCTCAGGCAAGGCCAGCCATTCCAGTACTGAGGATTGATACGAAGATATCGAGCATTGACTCTTGGAGAGAGAGGTCTACTTACCACACTATAATAGTTAGTGTTTCCGAGTATAACCTTTATAAAAATATAATGGTCATCGCATTAATAAGCTGCAATTAATGATCAATGAAATTAACATACATAACATTAATAAAACCATCATTCCATGCCCAGATTAGTAAACCATCACCTCTCACCTCTCCCGTCTCTAAACGTTACTGCAATGAAGAAATTCACTAATGCAGAAATAACACGCTGCTGCACATGCTTCACTCTGTAACCCTTTACTTCCCAACATCAGCATTCATTAATTCTCCATTCTTTTACATTTTTTGATGTTTGGACAAGAATAATTTTTTAACAATCGCGAACGTAATTCATTTCTTTACTCTTGTGACCTTAATGTTTGATTCAGGGAGGATGCTATAAGAAGAATATAGAATCAAGAATTTTAAATCAAGTCAATCTTATGGGTCAAAAGGCTAAGTAGTGGTAAACGCGGGGTTCACTCACTGTTTTGGTCTGATTGCAGGGGTATCCATCAATTATGTATGTATCTCCTGGACACTGTAAAATAAAGCAGAACTCATTTAAAAAATTAACCAAAAAAATCCTCTGCGGACAAACTTGAATATCTTGTCTAATCGCCCCTGCAGGATACAATTGCCGGGTCATTCATAAATGTGGTATGAAAAAGTCCAAAGTTAATGCATTTCTTAGAGCTATACTTACATCGCCAGAATCACCGGTGCAGTATTCTGGAACATCACAATCTGTTTCGACTTCACGGCACAACGATCCTTGTTTCTTAAACTAAAGATAAGTGAGTAAGAGTTTATGACTATTACGTTTACACATGTAACTTGGCACTCATTTAAAATAATTTGGAGAAACTCTTTTCCTCAAAGCTTTTATTTTTGCCAAATGTCGAAAAGATAGTGGTCCCTCTGATCACAACAAACCGTGTTGTTATAGCCTAGTAACCGCGCCTCACTCTCAATCTCAATCTCAATCTCGTGAGTCTTTCTGATCGCTTCACGCAAAGACGAAAAACAAACCACAAAGAAAAACCAAAAATATTATTATTTAACCCTGAAACATTTTATAAATTCTTTTCAATTAAAAAAATTGTATTTTATGACTATAATATTATGCCCAAAATTCAACCAGCATAATTTATCTGGCCCTAGTTCCGGGGGAATGTTTCTTCTGGAAACAAAAAAGCAAAAAAAAACCAAAAAGCGAAAAAAAGAGGTTTCATTTTCGCTTGAAATTCCCGGCTCCTCCTGTCCCTGTATCATTTGCGTCCTTGAATCAACCGAGCGAAGTTCCACAGGCGGGCAGATTTGGGTGAAAAGGAATTCTAAACTATTTAAGTTCCCTACAACCAATGGTGTGTACTCTCAGAGAATTTACATTAAAATTCAATCAGAAATCATTATATCTAATGCAGTCAAAACTGACAGCTTCCTAGAAAAAATTGAATTGATTTTGAGCTTATACTGCATTACATTATTTACCAGGCAGTTTTCGCAGCATGAATGATGTAGGTCACTGCACTGTGATTCCCTTTTGAGAACACACTTGTAGGGTTGACAACAGGGATCTTTTAACTCACACATCTGAGGAAAATAATGAATCTTTCCTTATTCATCGAAAAAAAACTTTGACTTTTTTTGTGTCGATTTAGAACTTTAATTAACTAACTTTAATTAACGTTCGTAAGTCAAAACTCTTGGACTGTATAATAGTAATTAGCTGAATTGAACTAAACTGAATTTAGTAAATCAGAAACTAAGAGTCGGAGCTTAAGGCTGGGCGAAGACGAATTTATTGTTAGATTCGTTACCTTATTGCGTGAAAAGATTACTGTTATCGAGTTCTTTCAATGATGATCTTTTTTAGCTACATTCGTCAAAAACAAACCATCTTACGATCCGTTTTCAGACAGGCGGGATCATATTAACTAAGTTAGACTTATTCTAATGACTTGAAATATAGGAATTGACCTGACATTGACTGAATTGTCTTTAAATTATATTTCAACCTTACTCATGTAACAGTATAGTCTCCAGTTTAAGCCTTAAGCGCGGCTCTTCATCGTTATTAGAGCCAAAAGTATCACCACTTCTCGTTATTTCCAAAATTCGTTCATTAAATAATATTCGAGAGACATCTAAAAAGAATTAGAACTTTTAAAAGTGTTTTTTACCAATTTTTCCAAAATCGTTGTCCTTTGCTCCCTCTTTTTTATTATTTTATTTTATTTTTTCATTGTAATCGCTATCATCCTTACATTACATAGAAAATGACCAAGGAAAACAAAATAGAAAAATCAAAGCAATGAAAAATAAATTATAAAAATGTAACTTAACAAACCTCAGGAGTGCCACAGTCACATTCTTCTCCTTCTTCGCGAATTCCATTTCCACAATAACCGTTAGCAGACTTGAAAAACAGAATATCAAACGAAACTGAAAGTCATCTTTCTATGTATTGATTACGCAGTGAAGTTATTGCATGTCAATAGGTAATGGCGAATCAATCTTTTTATATTGTTTTATCTAGAACAAGTTTTAGTTGGATAGATACACTTTACAGCTGCGTAGATTTGGTGAAAAATGGCAAACACTGACGGGGTATAATGTCACCTAAATACCTCTGACACCAACAAACCTCTTGACTTAACGCTGTGTATGTTTCAAGGCTGAAGTTTGGTTAATATAACATTTGATCGCTCTATTACTTTGGTAAATACTCGTTCTTGAAATCAAAATGTTTACCTTGTACGATGGCACGTTATATAAGCACCAGTCATTCAGTTTTTGAAGCTGAGTCAAACTGCAGTTAGAAAATCCTGCAACTCTGGTCCTGCAAGCCAAATTGTATATCTCTGTGATTAGCCCGAAAAACTTGCAACGACCTTTTTAGCACACATCAACCTTACCAATCCCAATACACGAATGGAGGAATTAATTACGTTTGAGTTCCTTGCTATTTTTGCTCAATGTGATTCGTGGTACTTCTTACGACGATGGGATTTTTTTGAAATCGCCATTCTTTTCCTATCACGTGATTGTTCGTCTATGTCAAAGTAACCCCTTACTGACGAGGTAAGAATGGTGTTAGTAACTTTGCAATGTTTGCCTCAAGATGGCTGCTTGTGGTTTACAGTTTGGTTTTGGTTCTGGAACACCCAATCAAAAGATTTTGGAATGAGTCATGTAACTTGCCGAAGACGCCTGTTTTATTCCAAATGCATTTGCTTACGGTTTTTCACCATGTACTACCGAATTTATCTGTGGCCAATGATCAAAACAATGACCAGAGAAATTAAAAGTATTGTTGACTGAACACTCGTCGCATGTTTCGAAATAGCATGCACGTATTCATGCTAATAATATACAGGGAAAAAAAACGCGCTTTTGATCGGTCGAAAACGAGTGCATATTCATCTACATCTAGTGCAAAGTTGTATTACAAATATTAGAGAAAAAAACATACTTGTGACCGCCCATGATGCAACCCCTTGGGGTCAAACACTTACAGCTTCCTGAGAAAAGAACAAATTATTTTCGATAACTTATCGAAAAGTGCAGACAATCTTGTGAATAACCACTTAGTTGTAAATTCATTTATGGGTTTGCACTACGGAATTTTATCAGATAATACGTTACAATAAGCAAATAAAAGAAAACCCAACCAAAAGAGGATGTGTTTGACCTGGTAAATGCGTTTTTCAAAATTAGGTATAATAATTAGACTAACAATGTTCTTTGCTCTCTACAGGCTAAACAACACTGGTAATTTGTAAATTTGTGAAAATATAAAATTTGTGTAAAAATAGATTATTAATCAAATAAATGAATGGATAAAGACAACAACAAATAAAGGATTAAGTAAATTCAAGTTTTTTTTTTCCTGTGAATAATACAGAGAACTCTTAGTGTAATCATGGAGTGCAATCTCGTGTTTCCTGAGATCGAATACGGAACTCAGTCACATGGGGTCTATTACTACCTGTGTCATGGCTGAATCCAAAGTTGTGACCCATTTCATGAGCAACAGTCACGTAAGGGCCAATGATACTTCCATAGTCCCACTAGAATAGTAAAGTTGAACAACTGGTGTCAGTTTAAGACAAACAGCAGCTAACAAAACTATTTGGCCTCTTTAAAATGATTCTCCTTAAAAAGATTGTTTTTTTTTTCTTCCTTTGTTCGTTTTTATTGTTTTATAGAGGGTTTTTACGTGTGCTATAATGCTTACGCGCATTATGTAAAATTTTAATTTATGCCATAAGTGCAAATTGATTCCACTAACTTTGTTTTGATAACAAAACCCGAATAAGCAAACATGTAATGCCGTTTTTGTTGAGGTATTTGCTATCCAGGTTGAAAGGGTAGTCTTTCCTATGATTTTCGTTCATATTTGTTGACAAACAGTGTGGCAATTTTTAATTTTTTTTCCTTTTTTTTCTAGCTTACTTTATTAACACCACTTGAAACAGAGCCACACATCGCCATCACGAATGCCATGCCAGCACAGTCAGACCAGCTCCAGTCGCTGAAACCAAAAAGAAGAGGACAACTCGAAGCAGCTCCTCTACTGAATAACGATAAATTTTTATAAGCTACGTAAAAATAATCCGATTTTTTTTGTGGCCTGAAAGACCATATAATTTTATTTCCTACTGTATTGAATTAGACTCGTTAATTGTAGCTTGTGCGTTTTAGGCCTTTAAAAGTAGCGGCTCAGTTTTTTAAAGTTACTTTAAAAAAAACTCATCCTTTTTGCATCCAAGAAATTGTCTTTGGTTTACTAACTTATTATAACCATGGCAACCGTATTAAGTAATTTGGTTTAATAGTTAGCCTCGGGCTGTGTAAATTTATTTGCTTTATATAAAAAAGATTATACTCGGCTGCAATTACAGTAATTTTTTAAACGCTGCGTGCTTCAGTTTTCCTTTTTTTCAAACATGTCAGGAGATTTTAAGAAACCTCAGGACAGATATTAAAATCAGCATGCTGGATATTTGTCAAATCCATGCCTTGATCAATTGATTAGACTAAATCATTTTGGGATTTTTTTCTTAAGTCTTTTTTCGTCAATTAGAAAACGT
This sequence comes from Pocillopora verrucosa, assembly GCF_036669915.1. Classification (NCBI taxonomy): domain Eukaryota; kingdom Metazoa; phylum Cnidaria; class Anthozoa; order Scleractinia; family Pocilloporidae; genus Pocillopora; species Pocillopora verrucosa. The sequence goes on along the minus strand of NC_089323.1, from coordinate 14,386,186 downwards.
TTTGTCATCTATACATAACTGGAGGTACTCCAGATCTTTATCAGAGAAGAAGCCGGGGTAGGTCGAGGAAGTGACCGTGGTTGACGACAAGTTTACACATGATCACATTTAAGTCAATAAAATCAATTAATACAAGTAATCATTGTCTTTGAAACGAACATCTTGATCAATGTACTTTTTAATTCGCAAGAAACTCCCTCAATAGTGACTTTTTTAATCCCTAAGTCGTTTGGAATCTTTGACTTAAAAGGAACTGAGGGTTTCTTACCTCAATAATTGGGCGTTGTCATGAGGAATTGTTTTTTCCAATATTTCTTTTCGATACGTGTTAAAGCGACTAAGGTCGGCTCCTCCTTTCTTTTGACGTTCAAAAGCTTCGCCATTCGTCCAAATTTCCAGCCCCTTTACCACGACCCTGATATTTATTCGCTGATAAATCTGAATGAGGAAAATTAATCAGGACATGCTAGACATTCCGCTAAGCTGATTCGATTGATGCTGTTCTCCCCCAAGGACGAGGGGAATGGCTTTATATTCCAGAAGAAGAATATTGACTCAGGGTAAGTAAATAGAGCTTCAGTGAATCTAACATCCTGATCTTCGAAGAGTGAGTCACTCTAAAAAAGAAATAGCAGACCTGTACCATAACTAAATGGGAAGCCACTTTCTCAATCAACTGGAAAGCCCTTTTTTTTATGATTTTTAACTACCATACTTTCAGACGTGTGGTAACTGCTAAAAAAAAAGAAGCTTGCACCTTTTTCGGTTCCTTCCCTCCTCACCCCTCTCCCCCTCTTCACTGCCCCCCCCCCCCCTTCATTCTATCATTGAAAGACTATGTCTATATTGGAATCTCTGCTTTTAAAACTGTATACTCACGGCATCAACAGCATTTGCCAGTGTTATAACGCGATCTTTAATGACATCGGTGTCATTATTGTATTTCAGGTACTGAAAAATAAAAATCGAAAAGCCCTTAGTAAATTCTGCATCTGATGCAGAAGAATTAAACATTTAAACCAGGTTTTAACCGTGAAACTCCAAGGATACTTCTCATTAAAGTATCATTACACATTAAACATCTTTCTGAAAAGGTTCTGATATTTCTAATTCATTAGGAATGTTATGATGAAACTCCCACTTTCGTATGTCAAAGGAGTGTTTACAACCATAACAGTATGAAAAAAACAAGGCAAGGAGATGAAAAACACTTGGCTGTGTGATAGTTTCATCGTGTTAACTCTTAAGAGACACTAACAGCTATTTTCTCTCTGCAGTTTTAATCTTCAAAGTCGTGAGTACAAAGGAAATTATCGTTCTTTTAAAAACTTCGTGATAATTTATCTTTTGTAGGACCATAGGAAATGTATAGGAAACAGTATGAACTAACACCTAATTGTCTCAAGTAGTAAATGCTAGAAAATTTATGGCAGCTGGAGGATATATTTCGACCAGACAATTTGGAGTCGAAATGGTTATCATCCTTTACTTACCATTCCAAAATCAACAACCATAAGCACTTCATTGTATCGTGTCTCGCTTGTTGTCAGAAATGGTTTGTAGAATTCATCAATGTCACCCAAAACGCTTCTTCTTACCTATTAGTAAAATGAAAACGCAGAAAACACTTAATCTAATTTTAATTTTTCATGCATTTCATCCACTGATTCTTTGCTATACAGAACTTACAGAAATCTAAAACTTAATAATAGGAAAATCATAATCAGCATTTTACCCTAGAAAATGGCGTTGACTTTTCATCTGAATAATGGGAATCTGCGTGAGTTGCTTTGTTCCCTGAGGTAAAGAAAATACGACCAAAAATTCATGTTAGGAACAAGCCTTGCTAAAATGAATACAGCTCTTGAGACTCTTTCATTACAAATAGGAGAAGAACGAGCAAAAGCTTTCCTCTCTATGTCAGAATGTGCTTGTGTCTTTACAGTTAGGACTGTGCAAAATCCTGGTTGAAGGCACATTTGACTCTTATAACATATGTCATCAACTTTACGTAGAGTGCCCGAGGGCATGTAGGAACATGTGAGAGTGCTGTTCAAATCAGAGAAATCTTTTACCTATGGCCGCAGGAAACTGACATTGATGTTCCTCAAAATTGATTTAAACGTCGATCAACGTTATTAGAATATGAATGCTTTTTGGGTGAGCTCAACCTTTTTTTTTATTACATTTCTCATTCCATTTATAACCCTACCGCAGTTATTACGAATTCGAGTGGCTTCGTCTTGCCTCGCCCAGACCACTTTGTGGGCCCCAGTTTCCTAAAAAGAAGTTTGATCACAAATAGAATCACTGATCGAAGTTTTGTCCTCTATCTTTAAATCACAAATGAGAATCAATTGTAAAATTCACTTTTTTAAGTTTCATTAGATTAAAATCTAAATTCCAATAACAAGACTTACTCTTTTTCCCGACTCGGGTGTTATATAAAATGTATCTTCACCATCATCTATGAGCCCTCTGTCAAAAGAAATTATAAGATGTTTTCTTCATCTACTGTTATACCTGAGTATGACTCATGGTAATTCGAAGCTAGCCGGGAATATCCACGTTTGTAAATTAGTTCCTTTACTCTGGTTTCACTTTAAGTTAGTGGTCTGAATATGATAGTAGAAGTCGTGTGGTTGGATTGTGCGGGTGAGGGCTTAACGTAAGAGTTCTGTCCGCAGTTTTAATAGAATCCGAGGATTAAAAAAAGAACTTCTTTTCTCTCCGGCCCTTAGGGAAATGTTTGTGAAACATCCGCTACTTTATCCAACTCTCCAAACCATAGAAGTGCAAACTCTGATCAAAATCTCGAAACGGCTATTTTCGGTTTGCAGTTGTACTCGTAACTTCTTCATGTCTCACAAGGGAAATAATTTGTACTTTCTTACGGAAAAAAAATTACTCTTCCTTCATCCTTCATGATCAGCTGCTTGTGTGTTCTTTCAACGCAAGAACTTCTTTAGACTTTTCTCGTGCACTTTGACAACCTATGCGTAAGCCATCATCATAAGCAATTGAATCTGTTGTGACATCGACCACAGTCCTTCAAAGACCACCCTCCAATGATCGTACTTTCCCATTGTTTTACTGGTTTGTCTTTACTCTTGAGTGACTCACACAGCAACCTAAGCTAGTTTTCGAGGCATCGCTCCCAGATTTTCATTCATGAATGTAACTTTAATTAAAAGTAATTGATGATATCTTCTCGAAACTTAAAAGAAAATATCTATAAATAGTAAAAATACCTCAGTCCTGAGCAAGTATTTAGTACAACGGTTGAATCTTTCGAGCCCCGGATGGACCCTTGATAGTGGCAATGATCAGAACCCTCCTGAAAAAGATCGGGAAAAGAAGAAAAAAGACACTGAGGGAAAAAATATCAATGAGCGAAGTACGTAACAACTTAAACGTGGACGAAAAAATAAGTCCTTGTGTCCATAATAGATTGCGTTTGCAGTTCTCTTGTGATAAACGGCTCTCCATTCTTGAAAGAACAGCGTGACGATCTTTTTGGTAAGATAGTTGCAAACTGTTTAAACTTTAAACCCTTTGGCACCTCGTAAGGATGCCAAATTGTTTAGTTAGTATTGCCAAAGTAATCTTTCTTTACATGGCAATGCTAAAGAGATGCTAGTGGCATGTTTGTGATGAGAGATAATATGAAGACTTTTCAAACAATTTCCCAGCAAATCACCTCTTGAATCACTTCTGAACCATTGCTAGCAAACGTGCGAACGGCAAATGATGGAGAAATAAGTTCTCTGCGGGATAATTAAAGCAAAAAAAAAGTAATAGGGAAATCCTTTTCATAAAGAAACTGATAAATTAACAATCATCATAAAAATAACAATAACGACAGTATTTGTGCGCATTTGTGACCATAGTTGTAACTTACAGAAAATAATCAAGTTTCTTATTCAACGCCCAGTTGTTTGAAGGTCGATGACCCATTATTAAATCTAAATCCAGGTTTCTGTATTTCTTTTTTCGTATGCCTTTTTGGGGAAAAGTTCTCTCTTCTTTTTGGAGCATCCAATAATCAAATTTTGGACAAAGAGAATAAGACCGAATTCTCTCTTATAGCTTTCAGATCTCGAACCAGATTTTACACTAACCCTGGGTTATCTTAACCCAGCTTTGAAAAAACCGGCCCTGGGCTTTAGTGAGATTAGAGAACTGTAGAAAAGCATTGGATGAAACAGGGACAACAAAATCATTATCAGGCTTTAGCAGCAGTTATATGATGAAATGGAACATACTTATTTCTCTTCACATCTAGGGTCCAGTCCTTGTCAAAGGCAGTCAACCGGTAAGAGGCATCATCCACGTGACCTCCCTAAAATAACGTAGTATCGTCATCCGGTGTCCACCTCACAAGTGTTAATTAACATTTGATCATCTTGGTCGTCGAGGTTAGTACATTCGAGGATAGTGCGTTCCGAAGAACGCCCAAAGGACTTTAAAGCAATAGGTAGTTCCGCTCGGCCAGAATCTTATGAACTCTCTGATTAGTCAATTTTTTTTGTTGGCATCAATTATAAACAACGTTTTATGAAATAAACTCCGGTCAAACAGAACTAAAAATCCTGAGTTCCTGAATTTTGCTTGGCCATATAATTGGCAGAAAAGTTTTTGAACAATATCGTTTCCATGTATCTTAAATGTTTAGCAGGAGCAGTTTTTCTATTCTTTTATTCGTTAAACTAGGTATCATCAGATCTGAACGCGTTTGATTTCCACCCTTCTCGCAGAGAATTAAAAAAGTATTATTAAGATAACGTTCAAATGACTGTCAAAGCATTTATATTCAAAAGACCTTTTCAGATGTTGATAAATCCCTTTTTTCCAGCCTACCATCAACGCGTTCCGGGAAAGTGATGTCATATTCTTTTGGATAAGCCCCGTCTGCAATTACAAACTGTCTTTTGTTAACCTTTTCACTGCCGAGCGATAAATATCAACTCTTTGCAGTATTTGCCATCATACATTTCCTATAGGTTTGTCCATGAGAGATTATGGTCAAACCATTGAAACAGTGTTTGTTTCTTCTCATCACCTTTCTGCTTGCATATATTTGATAATTCAAAGGAAAATTAGCACTTGGTCGTTCTTGGGAGTGAAAGAGCAAGAGAATTTTAAAAGTCAAGTCAAGTTTGAAGCATAAGAAAACCGCAAAACGTTATGATAGCATCAGTATATCATTGTCAAATCATAATAATTATAAAGATGGAAAAAAAGAAATGACAATATATGGAAGTAGACTGCCAGAGACCAATAGTTCCACGCAGTTTATTTAAAACGATAAGTGATGTTGTGGCCAGTAATAAAAAATATGGTTTCTTGCCTAGGGTTATTACATCCGCATGTTAGTAGGACAAACAAAAATTTGGAAAGATTTTCATAAAGTCATATACTTTTCTAAAACAACAAAGTCGTAGTTCCAAAGTCACTTCATTGTTTTAGCCATTGTTTTTTTTTTAATTAAAGAACTATAACCAGAATGAAGTATGAGGTTGGGCGGAAATCTTGTCAAACATTTTTGTTCGAATGGAGTCTGTTTTAGGGTTAAGCTTCGATTTTTATCCGAAAAGCAAAAGTGTTTGTTTGAGTCACCATCGTGGGTGTTTAATTAACCGAACACATTTCTTAATCTGCATAAAACTGTTTCACCTTGGCTCTCTTTTGTTACCTGAATTTTTATTTTGTTGTTTTTTTTAATTTGTGATAATTTTTTCGTTTGACATGCTTGCAAATGACATCATGATACTATCGAAACGCGTAACTATATGTAAACTGCTTACAAAGTCAAAACAAATGCAAAATATAAATTAATCAAAAGATTTTTAAATGACTGTAAATATTTGAAAATCATGTGCGTGAACTGCGGATAAAGAAGTGAACATGAAAGCGATCTTTACAAGTAATGAACACTACTTAAACAGTAGTGAAAATAAATATGTTAGTTCTAAAATCAACCCGTAAAGGGATGAATAAACGACTGTGAATAAATGTATAATAAAAACCCAGCAAAGACAGATCTATTTCTCAACGTGTCGGCTTCATTAACATTATCGCTATTGTCCAGGGTAAATTTAAAAAACAACAAGTGACTATTTAATAAGGTGAAGAAGTTTAAATATCCCCGTAGAAGACGTAAATAAAAGTCATACAATTGGCGCTAGCAGAGGTCTGTTTCGATTTTGCCCATGAATAGCGCATGCCTTACAAGGAAGATAAATTTTTCTTGGTTTTTAAAGCTAAGGAAATTGATTTAAAGGGTGAAAGTGTGTTTGATCATCATGTGTAAAAAATATCAAGGGGACAAGTTTCTAAAAAAACTGTGATACTGCGTCAGTGGAGAATATCACAAGAAAATTTTGCGTAACGCTCGAAACTTCAGCTTTGAAATTCTTTACGATGGTCAACTCAAGTTATCAACCTAGTTGATAAAACCAAAATTATTTTGTTCAAAATATCCGTTAATTACATGCTTACCTGTAAACTGGAGGCTTGCGTAGAGCAAGAGTAACCTTAGAGTGCAGATGATAAACGAATCGAGCTCTTTCACCAGCAGCATCCTCCCTTATCTAACGTTAAATCTACGTTTCAACAAAGTAAATACGCTTTATTAAGTTTGTTATTAAATGGCACAGCCAATGAGAAGCTGGTATAACTTATTATTATTTATTACTTATTATAAGATATCATTTCCAACTGAGATAATAGGTTGTCGCCGAGCTATTGTCGACTTATTGTCGACTTTGTCACTGCTCCATTGGTTTAATTATTCATTTTCAAGATGGTTAAAGTGGACTTTAACTGAGGCCTATATTAAAAAAAACACATTCGGCAATGAAATTCTCAGCTATTTCATGAAAACTCTGTTTGAGACTATAAACTATAAGAGTTGATTAAAAGTTTTTTTTTTTTTCAATGAAGAGACCTCAAACCTCAGTTTCATTACTGATAATAGCAGTAACCATAAAAAGGCAATTAACTGAACAGTTATAAAGAGGTGATTACATTGTTTTTTCTTTAATTCTAAATTGCCTTGAGTGAAATTAAATGAAAGCCTTCACATCCGGAGTCTTACATTAAAATTGAGTAGCAAAAAGAAATTGTTGACGTGAAGGTCCCCAATCGTATACAGTCTTACTTTTCGTGTCACTGTTTCTCTGACCGCTATCAAATGATTGTTATCACCAGATTAGGACATTAATACACTTTGCTAGAAAGTAGAAAATGCAGACATATCAAACAACAGGGTATTTCCTCTATTAATAGCTCTTTTATTAGCATTTAAAAATTTTAAGGCCTTAATTAACGTTAATTCTACATTTAAATAAAATAACGTTAAATCTACATTTCAACAAAATAAATACGCTTAATTAAGTTTGTAACTAAATAGTACAACCAATGAGATGCCCGTATAACTTTTAAAGATATCATTTCCAACAAAGATAATAGGCTTTCGCCAAACTATTGTCGACTTATTGTGGACTTTGTCACATTGAATATGTTTAATTATTCAAAAAAAAAAGCATGTACGGCAATGAAATCCTCAGCTATTTCATGAAAACTTTGTTTGAGTCTCAACTAAACTATAATAGTGATAAAAGGTTTTTAACCAGGCAACGAAGAGACCCCAAACCTTAGTTTCATTACTGATAATAGCAGTAACCATAAAAAGGCAATTAACTGAACAGTTATAAAGAGGTGATTACATTGTTTTTTCTTTAATTCTAAATTGCCTTGAGTGAAATTAAATGAAGGCCTTCACATCTGGAGTCTTACATTAAAATTGAGTAGCAAAAAGAAATTGTTGACGTGAAGGTCCCCAATCGTATACAGTCTTACTTTTCGCGTCACTGTTTCTCTGATCGCTATCAAATGATTGTTATCACCAGATTAGGACATTAATACACTTTGCTAGAAAGTAGAAAATGCAGACATATCAAACAACAGGGTATTTCCTCTATTAATAGCTTTTTTATTAGCATTTAAAAATTTTAAGGCCTTAATTAACGTTAATTCTACATTTAAATAAAATAACGTTAAATCTACATTTCAACAAAATAAATACGCTTAATTAAGTTTGTAACTAAATAGTACAACCAATGAGAAGCCCGTATAACTTTTAAAGATATCATTTCCAACAAAGATAATAGGCTTTCGCCAAACTATTGTCGACTTATTGTGGACTTTGTCACATTGAATATGTTTAATTATTCAAAAAAAAAAGCATGTACGGCAATGAAATCCTCAGCTATTTCATGAAAACTTTGTTTGAGTCTCAACTAAACTATAATAGTGATAAAAGGCAACGAAGAGACCCCAAACCTTAGTTTCATTACTGATAATAGCAGTAACCATAAAAAGGCAATTAACTGAACAGTTATAAAGAGGTGATTACATTGTTTTTTCTTTAATTCTAAATTGCCTTGAGTGAAATTAAATGAAGGCCTTCACATCTGGAGTCTTGCATTAAAATTGAGTAGCAAAAAGAAATTGTTGACGTGAAGGTCCCCAATCGTAAAAAAAGCATGTACGGCAATGAAATCCTCAGCTATTTCATGAAAACTTTGTTTGAGTCTCAACTAAATTATAATAGTGATAAAAGGTTTTTAACCAGGCAACGAAGAGGCCCCAAACCTTAGTTTCATCACTGATAATAGCAGTAATCATAAAAAGGCCATTAACTGGACAGTCCTAAAGACGTGATTACATTTTTTTCTTTAATTCTAAATTGCCTTTAGTGACATTAAATGAAGGCCTTCACATCTGGAGTCTTACATTAAAATTGAGTAGCAGAAAGAAATTGTTGACGTGAAGACGTCAAGAAGGAAAAACCAACATTAGTCACCCAGTAATTTACGGAGGATGCCAGGTCCCCAATCGCATACAGTCTTACTCTTCGTGTCACTGTTTCTCTGACCGCTATCAAGCGATTGTTATCACCAGATTGGGAAATTAATGCACTTTGATAGAAAGTAGAAAATGCAGACGAATTAAAGAACAGGGTATTTGCTCTATTATTAGCTCTATTATTAGCATTTAAAAATTTTTAGACCTTTGAGCTTAAATGGCACGAGAAGGGTTGAGAGAAAACCAGCGTATCTACTCAAATATATATTTAGGTATATATTTATATAATGTCCAAGTAAACTCTTGCATAGAATTACTACCTTAGAATAACCTATAAAGAGCTATTCAATTTACTTTACGATGCCAACTTACATAACCAAGAGTGTGAAAGATTTTATCGAATGACAATATTTATGTCCTACCTGCAAACTTTTTTTTCCACAACACAGCCAGTCAAGCTTGCCGTACATGATTCCAAAGTAAAACACAATAATACATAATATTACCAGATCGGTCGAAAGAGATGTTTTTTGTTGATTTAGGTGTTCGAGTGCAGAGTGTGAAAACAAAGATATCTTGCAAAAACGAATTTTTTTTTCCATCTGTGAATGTAGATAGTTTACAATTGCAAGTGAAAACATAGGCTTGATTTCTTTTCGTGTTTTAAATGCAAGTTTGACAAAGACCTTTGAAGAGGTAATTTATCGTCATTGTGAACCTTTACAAAATGAACACCGTTTCATCAACTTCATCTAGGAGCCAACAAACACATCCAAACATGTCAACGATTCTTAAAAAGGTGTAATCCAAAAATTGAGCCAACTTAATTCTCGGATTATACCTTTTTAAGAATCGTAGATAGGTTGACCGTTTTTCACGGTCTTTGCCTAACTAGCGCTTACGAAAGATATTAAGCCCATGTTTTTCAAAGAATATGTCTTGCAATTGTTTTCTGAGTACATTCAGAGCTGGAAAAACAACTACCGGCTTTGCAAGGTATTTTTGTTTCACACTGTTCTCGATCAGCTAAATCAACAAAAACACGTCTTTTGGCCCACATGCAAATACAAGTTTTTATTGTTTCTCATTTTGGAATCATCTACACCAGATAGATCTTGCTGATAGGACATAGTTATCATCTTTTCATAAAATATTTCACAATATTGGCTGCGTAGAGTGTCTTTGCAAAGTAAATTGAATGGCTCCTCGGAAGGAAAAGTTTCATTTGAAAAAATTAAACCTGCTTCTTCTCCCTGCAGAACTTTCAGAACTCTAATAAAATGTTTCTTTTTCTACAAACTGATAGAGGACTTCTCAGGGTTTCTCTTAAATTTCTAAGTGTTTAACTCCATCGCCGAGTTCGTAGAAGAAAACTTGAACTAGCGAATGGGCAAGGATTGGGAATGAACGCGATGGTTCACAAAAAAAGAGTTTGATAGGTGGCAGATATGGATGCATCCTTCCGAGGCATATGTTTAAGGTACACGTGCAATGGCAGTGTGATAGCATTATTTGTCACTTTCAATAAATATTCACAATGCAAAATTTCTAACTTGAGTCTTTATTATCCATCATCTAGATTGTAACATATCGCAATGCTAATACACTTTTTTTTCCCAATAAGCGAATAAGTTCTTCTCCCCACTGGAACTAAGCCTCGATGGTGCACCTACAAGAGCGACGAAAATCATTAATATTTAAAATTTTCCGAATGTGGAATACACTCTGGGAGTCAAATTGAGCTTGCTTGTCTAGCATTCGCGCACTATCTAAAATCTTCGAGCTATTCTACTACTACAAAAACAAATCACGAGAAAACTGGAAAAAAAACAGTCATCAATAATTACAATTATGTTGAGGATTCGTTTACCGCTTTTTCGAGAAACGATGTCAGAAAAAAGGACAAAAGTGCATTTCACAATGTCGAAAGGTACTCTGCGAATCCAGTGATAATTGAATTTTTTTAATAGTATATATATATATATATATATATTTTTTTTTTTTTAATTTAATCAAACCCGTGATGGCTCGTCCATACAAAGACATTTTCTCGGATTTCCCTGGAATCCTGAGGTCGTGGAAGCGGGACAATAAAACAACCCTCAACAACTTTTGAAGTTATCACGTGCACTTTTATACCTTTTCTTTTACCAACAGCCTTTCTAAAATTAGCTGTACAGATAATATACGTACAGACGATATTTACATATTTAGGTTGTTTAAACAAGCCCCCATTTAAAAAATATTTCTGCTGAAATGGGCCAGCATGTTTGCAATAACGTATTTAAAAAGTGAACTATCAACCATTCAACCACACTTTCTATCGGTTTACCGGCTCATAAACCACGCGGGAAGTTGGGACAACAGGAGAAAAGCTTGTTAACCACAAGGCGCAAACTTTTCGAGTTTTCAAACTTTTCAACCTTTCCCTTGCTCAGTAGGTGGTAGTTTTAGCTGGGTCATATTTGTATATGGTTACACGTATTCTTAATTAGAATTGCAAAATACAAAACAAAAACCCGTATTCTCAACAGCCTTCTCTTCTAACCATCAACAATTTTTCAGAGACTAGCTAATATCTCGCTAAGGTTCAAAATTCTTGGGTACGTGTCAAAATTTTGGATGAAGCCGAGATGAATCACCTTGATGGACGTGACAGGTAACAGAAAGCTTCTATTTGCAGATGTAGCAGAGCATTTGATTACGTCCCGCAGAGCTGTGTATTCATTTCATGACATATCATCGGTTTCAGACTGTTATTAGTCGCCGCTCTTTGGCATTCTTGTGTTTATGGCCTCTTTGTTCCCTTTCAGTTGAAGCACTATTGAATTTTATTTGTTGAAATTTTATTTTGATATCCACACGAGATGAATCTTTGAAATTCCCGTTGCATTTGACAACTCAACCCAAGCGTTGCACCTGCTCCATGAGTGATAGCATTTACTCTGTAACACACTGCAACACTTTCAAGTGGTGACAGTCCAAGGGTCACTATCATGCTGCTACTTCCATTCTGGTTGTTTTTTTCCTTCTTTGTTAGAACTAACGATTGCAATGCAAGGTAGCACTCTTGATCGAAGTCCAACAAGCCACGTTTGTCATGGCAATTTCAGGTGCGATGCCTTTCACTACTTACAGGCTGAAAAACTTACATCCATCATGGTGGAAAATGAGTTAGAATGTATTTTTCTTTGTGTTGAAGAAACAAAGTGTTATTCGTTGAACTTGGCAGTGTATCCTGACTCCAAAGGTCTTCATCTGTGTGAATTGTTGGCTACTGACAAGTACAAAGCGACTAAACACTTCCTTGCAAATGATACTTTCCATCATCACAGACCGGGGATGAGTAATATAGGACGGGCCAATTTAAACAAAGAATTCAATTGAAAATGGATTTTTCTTCTTTTTACAGTCTCCATGCGAAAGCGCTTCTTGTAAGAACAGTGCTGACTGTATTACTGACTATGAACTGAACTCCTATCACTGTGACTGTGAACCTGGATTTTTCGGAACTCACTGCGAACGAGGAGGTATTTTGAAAATTCATTGTTTTCTCTGCTGTATATTGTGGAATTTGCAAAATAAGAAGCCAGAGCTAAACTTAAATGTTTAATATGCTGATAAAAAGCTAAAAAGGTAAGAGTTTCTTGCATGGAGGCGACCCGCGCTTTAGATTCACTATACTTGAATCATTGTTTACTAGATGATTGGGTAGCGTTGTGTTGAAATGTCTAGAAGCTGTCAACAAAAACTTCTGTTTGGGGGAAATATTTAGATCAAAAGAATAGCCCGACCTGGCGTGAAGTCAGAAAATTCAGTTTTCCTTTTCCAGCTGCAACGCGTTTCGAACTCGAACGAGCAACTCTGTGGCTAAATGTGCAGCGCAACTGGGCATGCTTTAGTTGGGCGGTACTACTAAGCTATGAAGCCACTTTTTAAAAGGCAAATTTCAGTGAGGTTTTTGTTTCCCGTGAGGGAATAAATTATTAAGGAGATGAAGACGACATCTCATTTATGCACAGCTTTGTTATGTTGGTTAAATTTGATCAGAAGGGTAAAGCCGCCATTGATCATGTATATTTTTTGTGAATACGTAAGACAAAACAATAATTCATCGTGAAAATCAGGTGGCTTCATTTTATTTTATTTTGTTTTCATGGTTGCAACATCACGCCCTATACTGTTAACACTGTGGTGACATTTTTAGATAGCGTATTGACCAGGGTGCATTGAAGTGACTGTTTGATGTGCTTCTTTAGAGAGCGGAATACAAAGTTACGGTGACTTCTGTGTGGTGCCGAACAAAGGAGGTTGTTCCCCTCCTAACGGCAGTTATCTCATCTTCACCAAAAAGGAAGGCACGGCTTGTAATGCAACCGATCAGATTTTTATTCTCGATCAGGATGGAGTTATTTATCACAAGTGCAGCAAGAAAAATGTTTGTCCACAGGGTAACAGTTTTCTTGTTTTACTTTGTACTCTAAGTGTTGTTGTTTCTGGAATTATTTATGAATGGTATCTGAATTCTTATTGACTATTTTCGTAGTCAGTTGTCGTCGTTTTTGTTTTTGTTTCTGTTTTTTACGAGCTACGATCATCGGCAAAACAAGGAAAAACACCTTTGAGTTCCTGACTTCCTTTGTGTGGTTAATATCTCGGAAAATGACGTGATGAAATCGTCAAATTAGTTTTAGTTAATCATATTCCGGTTAAAGTACGTCCCTTTTCGTGGAGAATAATGGTTTTCTCATACCTAGAGTTTTGGTCACTTGAGGTTGCCGACACACAATAACCTGAAGAATTTGAAGAACAATTTCTGTGTTCATCCAGACGGTGGATGGCCTGGGGAGGGAGTACAGTTGGTATACTGGCCAGGGTGTGGCGAAGAAAGATTGAAGCTCAACTTCTTTGAGCTTGGTAAGACAAATTCAGGGGCCCCTGATGAAGGCACCAGACAGGAGTGTCGAAACGTTGGTCTATGAATTGTAACTTGTCGGTTACATTCATTAAATCTTTAAAGCAGAGTAGCACCAAATCATGTCCGATTGTCCACCTGGTTGCCGTGTGAACTTTGATATATCTTATTTGTAAGAAAGTTATAGTCAAACTAGTGGTACAAGGGTGAACCGGCTCGCGAATAACAGAGTCCGCATTGCTAAGTACCGCTGTCATTTGTATTTCAATCATCGATGCAATGAAATCATTGTGCTCCATCGAGTTTGAGATCTCGGCCTCCTGTGCGGAGTGCTAAGGGATACAGGCTTTCACCCCTAATGAAAGCACTAGACAGGAGTGTCGAATCGTTGGGTCTAAGAATTGTAGCCTCTTGGTGACAGTCAGTTAAATCTCTAAATCAGAATAGCGTCAAACCATGTCAAATTTCAGTGAGTTCTTTGTTTCCCGTGGGGGAATAAATATGATAGAGATAAAGAAAACTTTTACCCAACATAAGATTGAGAAAAAAAAGAAATGGTACACGTTTAAGAATGTTTTTGTTTTGAGTGTCGCCACGATATGTAATGAGAACAAAGGAGAAAAGAGCAAGGAGCCCATGGGAACGAATACACAGGAGGGGCCTACCGTGCAGGAGAGTGCTGATGACTGAGTGTGGATTGCAGTTTTACATCAGCCGTGGATAGTACTGACATCCGAAAAACTCTGATTAGTCTTTATTTTTATTTTCCTTGCAGGTGCATCAACTGCCTGAATTTCAGTCCGGAGAAATATTTATTCGCGTAGTTATATTAGCATAGTAATATCATACCAATTGCTACGGAAGCTGCTGTAAACTTGAAGATAGATAATAAAGGCTCAAGTTGCAATGTTTGCATTCTGAATATTGATTTTGCTGAAAGCAAAAATATTTTAGAGCAAGTCCCATTTACTCTTAATAAGCCACTGTGGTGTATTTTGAGAGAGCTGAGAAACAACTGCGCTTTCGTCTTCTGGTTTGGTAGGAAACTGGGAATAACAACAGATGGCGGAATGTTCAGTTGAAGTATTAGACAGCCCGAAGGATCGGGTAAAAAGTGTTACACCGGAAACTTTCTTTAAAGGCCTGTCGATAATCGTTATATAACAAATCTTTTCCACATTCCACTTATACTCATGCACACACCAATCGAAGTTTTATCGTTAACAATTAGGCCCACAACATCTTATTTAAGGGTGTATTAAAATGGGCTTTTCAGAAAAAATAAATCCTATCATAGAAGCTCAGCACTTTTCTGAGAAAATCTTGAATGAAAAAATCACCGCCCCTCCCTTTAATTACTTACGGCAAGGAAGATTATTTAAGGATGGTTGAGATCTTGTCGCCAAGGAACTAAATAATTCCTGGCAAGATGTGAAGGCTTCCTGTTACGCATTACAAAGACTCCACGAATTTAAAAAAGCAGAAACTCTCAAGTTGGTAATTCAAGTGTAACTTACCCCCATCCAAAAGTTAATTAATAAATATCCAAGAAGAGCTCAAAACTTGAATATTTCAATAAATTTCAAAATTAAACATGTATTTCAAATCACTACAAAAACAAACAATGAGCCTCATTTTCAATATACAAAATTGTCAGTTATTGAATTGGTCCTTACCGACAAAAGAAATCTTTCAGGTGCACGGCCAAGATCGGCCTGTGGCAAATCTTTCAGTTGTCGATTTTCGCTCTCAGCCGCGAGAAATGTCATTACCAAAGCCACTGAATACGCATTTTCCGATTTTTCTTTTTCTTCCCCCTCTAGGAAAGTTTGAACGTCGCTGTCTGTAAGCGATACGGATTTTCAGTGTTTCATCAGTCTTAAATCCGAAAAAGTTCCGACAAACGACCTCACATTGAGAATGGTGTAGGCTTCGCCGTTCATTCATCAACCGAAAGCAGCTCATTGGCGATATCAAACACACGAGAAAAAAAATGTTATATTATTTAATTATTTACGGCTTTCTCAGGACTGGATATCCTTGTATAACACCGCAGTATAAAGGATAAAAGACAATAAGCTGCAGGCTCGTTTCAAGAGTTTCTCCCATTCGCAAGAGGTTCACTGTTGTATAAATGACTGGAATTATTTAATCCTAATTTATTTTTCGTCAGCTGAAACTGAAAGGAATAAATTCGCCAATAACGTTTTTCTCTTTGCTCTTTTTGATCTCATTGACTTAAATGCTTTTCGCTCAAACTAATCAATGGATTATGTATTTCCAACCACGCTGACTGTTTAAATGGTCAAAACTCACTTCAATTACTCATTGAGAGCAAACAGTTATCACAAGTAATAAGGTTGGTAATTTCAAGTTATTGCAATTCTTTTGTATTTTAACCCTTTAACTCCCAAGATCTCATTAGCAATTCTCCCTAAAGTCGGTCATAAAATACTTATGACTTCAATTAGGAGAATTTGGGATTGGATCAACTTGTAGTCCCCTAATTGAGTTTTGAGGGAGAGACATTGACGGAACAAATCAACATTATCCTTCCTCCGTGACATAGAGTACCAAAGAGTCTTTTTGCCAAGATTTTGTTTGAATAAGTTAGAATATCTCAATCTTACAACAGAGAAAACAGTAGAAATATTCCAGTCTAAATGAAGAAATTACGGTAACAAGCAAGTTGATGGCAATTCGTTTGCTCGACCTGCCTCAGCGATTGCCTCCTGTGGATTTTTAACCACATGTAAAGAATACTGAATGTGTTTGCTCTTGAAAAAATTTAAAAAACAAACAAAAATAAAAAAAATAGCGTCAGGCATCACGCAAAATTGCTCTGCCGCACCTGACTGCACGCAAATAGTGGTTAGTAATTACGATCCACGTAAATTACTTTTCGTCCTTTTGCAAAATTTTCATTGCTGCATTTTGAGTTCGAACAGCGAAGAAAATATGTCTCCAATTATTTTTAAATTCCACCCACGAAGACCCCTCTAATAAGTTTGTCATTTGAGCCAATGCTCAAATTACCCGAATCATATTCCACCCTGAGAATTGTACATTTTCGGTATGTTCTATGGTTTTGTTCGGTTTTTTTCTTCTGCCTCTTTTTTGTTATTCTTTTCTCTTCTTTATTTAGCTTTGAGACAACACTGTGATCGAGAAAAACTTATACATAAAGGATCATAAAGATTCCAAAAACTTATGTAAAAAACATTATTGTCTTAATTATAAATGACAGGTATAAAGGATATGGACGGAACGTGGGCAGAAGTGATAACATTATGTATCTAGTTTTCAGTTTAAAAAAAGTCCTTAACTGCTAAATTACTGCAAGAAAATATTAACGGTTTCTAATATTTTGATTACTGTTATAAGAAAGTTTCATTTGTGGATAAGTAAATCTTACCTCAGTTAGGATCTACATTGCATAATTAACATGCTGACATTTCCTAAAAGCTATCTAAAATTTTTAAAATTAAAATGAGGAAAGACAAATTACGGGAAGAATTAATTAAATTAAAGGAAAAATACTTTGTTCATAATGTCATACGAAGACAACATTTCTTTTTTAATGTATATGGCTGCACGTACTAGAAATTTCAAAAAACAAAACCCGTATTCCCAACAGCCTTCTCTTCTAATATCTCGTTAAGGTTTAAAATTCTTGGGTACGTGCAAAAAATTTTGGATGAAGTCCAGATAATGAGTCATCACGTTGGACGTGACAGGTAACAGAAAACTTTTATTAGCGGTTGGAACAGAGAAATTAAATACGTCCCGCAGAGCTGTGTATTCATTTCATGACATATCATATGGTTCAGACTGTTATCAGTTGCTGCTCTTTGGCATTCTTGTGTCTATGGCCTCTTTGTTTCCTTTCAGTTGAAACTTTTTTGAGTTTCATTTGCTGAAATTTTATTTTGAAATCTACACGAGATGAATCTTTTAAAATTCCCGTAGCATTTAACTACTCAACCCAAGCGTTGCACCTGCTCCATGAGTATTTACTTTGTAGCACAAGACAATAACCACCTAATAGTGACATATTTTTGATTCGCATTTAAGGTGTTCAATATTCTGAAGCAACACTTTCAAGTGGTGACAGTCCAAGGGTCACTATCATGCTGCTACTTCCATTCTGGTTGTTTTTTCCTTCTTTGTTAAAACTGACAATTGCAATGCAAGGTAGCTCGCTTTATCGAAGTTCAACAGGCCACGTTTGTTTTGGCAATTTCAGGCGAGATGCCTTTCATTATTTACGGGCTGAAAAACTTACATCCAGCATGGTGGAAAATGAGTCAGAATGCATCTTTCTTTGTGTTGAAGAAACAAAGTGTTATTCGTTGAACTTGGCAGCGTACCCTGACTCCAAAGGTCTTCATCTGTGTGAATTGTTGGCTACTGACAAGTACAAAGCGACTAAACACTTCCTTGCAAATGATACTTTCCATCATCACAGCCCGGGGGTGAGTATTTGTTGATTATATATATAGGAAGAGCCAATTTGTTGCAATTTTAAAATGATTTTTATTATTTCTTTTAGTCTCCATGCGAAAGCGCTCCTTGTAAAAACAGTGCGAGCTGTGTTACTGAATATGTACTGAACTCCTATCGCTGTGACTGTGAACCTGGATTTTGCGGAACTCACTGCGAACGAGAAGGTATTTTGGAAATTCATCGTTTTCCCTGTATATTGTAGAATTTTCAAAAAAAAAGATGCCAAAGCTAAACTAAAACTTTGTTCTTGGAAATGTTTAGTTTGCTGTGTAGAACCTGAAAAGGAAAGAATTTTTTTGCATGGAGGCGACCCGCGCTTTAGATTCACCATACCTGAATTTGTTTACTAGATGATTGCGTAGCGTTGTGTTGAAAAGTCTGAAAGCTGTCAAACAAAAATTTCTGTTAAAAAAAAATTGTG
Organism: Pocillopora verrucosa; assembly: GCF_036669915.1. NCBI lineage: Eukaryota > Metazoa > Cnidaria > Anthozoa > Scleractinia > Pocilloporidae > Pocillopora > Pocillopora verrucosa. The sequence goes on along the minus strand of NC_089323.1, from coordinate 14,367,473 downwards.
GGGAAATATTGAGATCAAGAGAATGATCCGACCTGGCGTGAAGTAAGAAAATTCAGTTTTCCCTCTCCAGCTGCAACGCGTTTCAAACTCGAACAAGCAACAAATATGCAGCGCAGCTGAGCATGGTCCCAGATGGACTAAATGCACGTAAGTCACAAATTTTCACAGAACTGCAACAGAGAAACTTCTTAAGAATGCCAGATGTCGGTGAATATTTTTAACCGCTGGACATTTAGTCTATTCAAGATCATGCCCGGCAGTCTGGTCAAAAAGCGTGTAATTTAAGTGTTGACAACCGACCGATATTATAGGATGGACAAGCTCGGAGAATTCGTCCACTAAAAAAGCAAATTAATTGGAATTGTTTGACATTTCTTAAGAAATATCTAATTTCCATAAGAAGTTTGAAAGAACCTTTCGATAGAAATTCTGTGAAAAATGGTGACCGTCAGGCACTTAGTCTATTTGAGAACGCACCCGGCTGCTAGGCCATTCACCTCAACTCGAAAGCTCATTTAGTCGCTTTTACGGCATAGATGTTGATTCTTTTCCATTGATTATCCTTAAGCATATTTAAATTTCTATTTGAGCTTCTTGAATAGTCGGGATGGAACAAACACCAGGCGGCAAAACTAAACGGGAATTTCGCAGTCAATCGCGGAGGAAATAGTTTTACACGAACCGCTTGCTTGCTGACGTCATAAGTGAGCACAACGGGAATATGACGCACGGTCGCGTAACATTGAAATTGAATTATTCTGTTTTCCATACCATTATTTTCATATTTCAGGAAGAACCTGCAGTGATATCAAATACTGCAATCCGATGGCAAAAAGTGGCTCTTACGTCATCGACCCAGACGGAGAGGGTGGAGTAAAACCTTTCAAAGTATACTGTGACATGACTGACAAGGAAGGCTTTGGAGTGACAGTTGTCAGTCACGACAGTGAAAATATGACGCTGGTGGATGGGTTTGATTCCCATGGCAGTTATTCTCGTGATGTCACTTACCATGACACCAGTCTCCTCCAGCTAGCAATCCTGACAGCTTCATCTTCTCATTGTGAGCAGTTTATTAAGTACGGCTGCTATCATTCAGCACTCCTTTACAATGGGGACATGCGTGGCTGGTGGGTGTCACGTGACGGAGAAAATATGACCTACTGGGGTGGAGCCGACTCTGTTCCATTCAAATGTGCATGCGGGTTGAACAACACATGCGCAAAAGTAAACTTCGGCTGCAACTGCGATACGAACGATTGGAATTGGCGGGAGGACAGCGGTTTGATCACAGACAAATCCAAACTTCCCGTGACGCAATTGAGGTTTGGAGATACCGGTGTTATCGGAGGTAGGAACGAAAAAGGATATCACACGCTTGGAAAACTGAGGTGTTATGGACTCATCTAAAACACACAATGATTTTATTTCAAAGATCACTTGAACATTATAATCTTTTTGTAGTGTAGGACGTCCATCATTATTAAGTAAAATCAAATATACATGATAATTTGAATTGATTGTAGTGAAGTGAGAAAAATGGGAAAACTCATAATGGGTAACTAAAAGTACTTGTAGAAAAAATATTACCAATCATCATAGCCAGTATTGGAAAGCTCAAATGTTTCTGACTTATTTATAATTCAGCTACAGAATAGAAACTTTTAATAACTGCTGCGTCAGTCCTAGTAAAGTAACAATTATCATTGCTCTTTTCTCTTAGAGAGTCAAGAGACGTGAAATTTATAGTGGTAAGAAAAATGCAAAGGCATCAGCATTTGCAGCTATTTCGCATCCTCTCATTGGTGTGGGCTGATACTGGAAAAATTCGGGTGTTTTCTTTTTGACAAAACAGAAAATTTAAGGTCCGATGCTGATCACATTTTCTTATAACAACAATGTGTGACTTAAAAAATTCTTTTCCCGATTCGGTTCGCTGAAAAGTTTTTTAACTAATGTCCTGTAATTACATGATGTAGAGAGTAAAGAAGATGCATAATGCGCGTGGAACACCACTATACCTACCTATGATTTTGGAAAACTTATTTATTGGGCAGTTTTTCCAATTTTTTTAGCCTCAAAAATCTTCCTACTGAGGTGCAAAATTTTACTACTTTTAATGTAGCCAAGGAGACGTCAAATGCAGATCAATAAAAGCTCGAAGTACTTATGCCCTCTTAGACGATAGGGCTCGAACATGCTTTTAAATTCTTTAAACTAGTGAAATACGGTAGAAAATAAAAGTCGACTTGGCAAGTTAATTTCTAAAACTTTGGTTTCCGTACACTGTATAAATATTTGAATAAAAAATGGTAATTAAACTGAGTGGAGTGCAATTTGTATAGTAATCACATGATTTCGAGTACAATTTGGGATAAATCAGTGTTTCAAAGGCTAACCAAATTGCACGAGTCCGTGGTGCGAGTGCAAGTTTTTGTCTGAAAAATTACGAGTGGTGATTTATCCTAAATTGGACGAGATTACTAGTTTATAAATATACAAGCAAACACATGACTCTGTTTTCCTTGTTGATCGTTTTTATTTCGTGTCATGACTAACCAGTTCGGCTGCTTGCCCTTGCCTCCTGTCCGGAGTTGTCGGGTTTTTCCCTCTAGAACTTGCTTGAAACTTTTTAAACTTCTCTCAAGAAGGTCTGAAGTCATATAAGTGATTTCAAAATCAAGCGGGTGCGCAGCACGAGTTCGATTTCAAATCACATGATCTCAGACCAAAATTGCACGACACGAAGTTCAATGTGTACTTATTGCATCCCCACCCATCCCCTAAGGAAAAGTATGGAGAGAAGAATGGAAACCAGCCAAACGAAAGCACAATAAAGCTTAGCTGCCTTTTTACTTGGAAGTACTTTTCTGTACAGGGTGGTTTTCACGACTTTGATGTTAATATCGAGGTAAAGGCCAAAATGGACAAACTTGATCCTGTCACGTTGCACCACTTTTAGCTGAAGATCCAAGTTCCCGCAGACAGGCTCGTTATCCAGAATGGCATGTTTATTGTTGCCATAGCAATGTCAGTCAATGCCACGCCATGAATAAACGTATTTATTTCAGTTCTGGAGCAACCAACAGAGAAATGCGAGGTGGCTGAAACATGTTCTTTCCCTAATGAACATGAACTAAAATTTTAATAATAAACTTTTGAAAAATTCCCCCTTACGCAGAAAATAAATAATTGACAGTGTTTGTGCAAAGAACGTTAAGTGTGCTAGATCTACAAATGATCAAATCGTTTGGAGGAGCCAACCTACAATTCAGATCTTAAGGAATGGTCTAAACTCATGTTGTGGGGTGACAAGATGAACTAAATTTTGCTGCAGTTACACTGCACGATTACTAGTCACGTTTCCATCACACACTCGGGAGGGTCTGAATGGGGTTTAGTGTTTAGTCTTATTTGTCCATATTTTTTAGTGTTTACTGTTAAATTGGCCATTTTTTTTAATGTTTACTGTTCTTGAAAAAAATACTCTTTAGTGTTTGAAAGGAGACCAAGGTTTTTTCTAAGGATTTTCAAATTTATCTGCTCTTTTAAATTCTGCAAGAAAATCAAGAAAATCACTCGCGAACAGTGAGCCAAAGCTGAAATGCTCTTGTCCTTAGAACCGATAATGCGCCTTACTAGACCCTCAGTACTGGATGTACTTGAGGGGATACGTTTGGTAATCCACACAATAGTCCCTGAAAAGTATTGCTTCTGGAAATCCAACCAAAGTAGTGTTTGCAAAAGACCAATTGCACTTGAAATTGGGCCCCAAGGCAAAGTACTGGCGTTAGACTACGATTTCGACTCTCGATAGTCTCGTAGAACTGCTTTTACACCGACCAGTCGATGTAAATGTTCGGAGGGAAGTATTCAACGATGCGCGGGACCTATGCTTTACCAATGGCGTAGTCTTCGTTGCAGAGAGAGGCTCATCAGCAATCCGTTTCATTAAATTGAAAGGCGAAGTACTTTTCAAACCCGGACGCCTAAAATCGCGAGCTGATTTTCTCTCGCAGCTTAGTCGTTTCAGATTGTCACTTGAGGGTACAGGTCCAGTTCTACAGAAGCGGTTTACGACACTTCTGAGATCTTTAGCTGCGCAAGTCGAGAACTGAATAAACAAATTGTCCAGATTAACCCACCCTTAAATAAATCAACTTCCATCTGTGCGGCAAGTAAGGATATCCTCTTGTGTGCAGATGATGAGCAGAGAAGCATAATGCAGCTGGAGTTAGAGTACAAAGGAGTGGCTATCATCGGTAGTAGGCTGAGACAGATAAACTACTCCAACGACGTGACAAGTGTTGAATCTCTTTATGTTCTGCGGCAATCAGCATACTTGGCTGCAACTAGCGCAGCTGGAGGGTTATATGGTTGTATGGTTATATGGTTGGAGGGTTGTAACCTCGATTGAGCAACTCTTGCGGAATTCTTCAGATTCTTGTAAGGAAATCAGGAGGCTGTATGGTTATGAGGGCATCATTGTTTTCACCGACAACAAAGATCAAAAGGTTAAGACCTTTAATCCCTTAAGTGCAACAGTCGAGACCTTGTTGGGTACTGGCCATGAAGGAACCGTGATGGAACTGAAGAAAGCTGCTCATTTACACAATTTCATGCAATCTGTTCCTTGTAGAAAATTTTTTTTATTTCCGATATAGCTGCTGAAACAATCAAACTAGCTTCGGGGCTTACTGGCAAAGTGTCCTTTCTTCGCAACCTCGAATGTCTCTATGATAGTTTTGGAATTGGTGCACATACGATCGACGCGGTCCAATTATCTCTTCAAGATGCTGTGTGCAATGTTTCATCTGTAAATGCTTATATTAAAAACACAGTCGCTGAAGTAAGGCAGCACAATAAAATGAAAGAAACAGCAAGAATAAATGGCCCTGAAGGAACTGTTTCCAGCAAAACACAGGAGTCATTGGTGCTTCTCGAAAGAGGTATGGAACAGCTGCGAGATAACGTTAAGAATGTAAACGAGGACTATCTTGGTGACATTGACCTGCGTACGCTGCTAACAACTCAGGTGGAGAACCTTCATGCCGTCTCCCACTTCAAAAACGAGACTTTCACCGCTCTTCAGTATGCTCAAGACTTTGGAACAATTTCAAAGCAATCTTTAAAGAGAACAACGAAGTGGGGTGCGAAGTACTTCACACTTGAGAAGTCTTATTATCCAGTACCTAAATCCAGTGTGGAGTTACGGGACGTAGATTTGATGAAACCTCCTCCAGCTGATAACGTTGACCCCAACATTTAGGCAGCCATGAAGGAATTGGTTGACAGGTATCGACCTGTCAAGGACGGTAAGAAGCGAATCAACAGAAGTCAAAGCGGGAGCCCTGCCGCCAGCTGTATATTCCAGTACGCCATCGTGTACTAGAGTAAAATTCCATGAGGATGTTTAAGATGATCCAGGGACAGACAATGAAGAACGAGTCGACCAGGATACAAATATTCCACGAGCTACAAACGAAGTACTGAGAATCACCTTTGTTGACGAAAGCATGCTCGGAGTTGTCGCAGCTGGTGACGTGACAGACCTCCCTGAGCAACAGGATGAATTCGACACCGACTCGGAGAGCGATGCGGATAATGATACAGACAAAACGTTCAGCAGATTTGGTCGCATCACCTGCGCTCATTTCCGCCTTGATCTCTAGAAACAGTTGGGACAATCGCGACTATTCAGGTATGGAATATAATCAAATGTTTTTGGCCAGGATGGAGTGACATGTCTGTCATTTTTGTTGACCATTATACATAGTGAGCACTGTAGCCGATCTTATTGGTAAAAGAATATTCTGTTATTGCATTCATTACTAGTCAAATTTAAACACTCATATATGATAGCTCTCATTTTCCTTGTAATTTTCGTATTTATCTCTTTGTTTACAGTGCGGATACACCAACTGGAACCATCTCACAAAGCCAACCAATCATACTGAGGTATTCATACAACGGATGGCAGTCCGTAAATTTGCTTAATTTTACTGTTTATTTCGATATTCTATCCCATTGGCTGATTGATTTGAACATCGTAATCTGATTTGTTACAAATATATTCTCTCTAGGTGGTCACGATTGATGAATCCTCGCTGTAAAAGCGCTTTAAGAATAGAATTGTTATGAGTTATACAAGCTAAATCTGCGGTAGTCTTCAAATATCGTCAGTCATAAGTCTGTGGACATCTATGGCGGCCTCAGTGGACATCTTCGGCAGTCTTTGGACATCTTCGAAAGCTTTCGTAAATCTTCGGCAGCTTTCAGATATCTTCCTCACTCTTCGGAAGTCTTGAAATAATCCCGAATTGTTGGAAAATGGCAAAAAAAAACCTCTTTGAGACAATAAACACAGGCCCAACATAGATATTTCCCCTTTTAGGATGTGGTTTGTTTGTTTATGGGAAAAAAAATAATGTTACAACGAGTTTTTTAATGTTAGTGTTGAAATAGCTGAAAATTAACTGTTTAATGTTATACAGTCAAAAAAGTAAATGTTTAGTGTTATCGAAGTACCCCCATTCAGACCCTCACTCGGGGTATCCGCCGAAGTTTCGATTCGCTATAAGCTTGTCCACGACGCCTATGTTTTTGCCTATCCCTTTTGCTGCAAAGGAAAAAGTGGCTCCGAAGTAGAACAAATGCGCGTAAAATGAAACAACAACAACAACAACAACTTTATTTTTTCACCCCAAAATATACAAGAAAGAAAAATTTATAATAATAGTACAGACAATGATAGGGGCGCTGGCTGCCCGAAATAACCTAAGAGTTAAAAATGCCAGGCAGCCAAAACACCAATTTTAACATTTCAAAAACCTGTGGGCGTTAGCCGCTTTTTGAAATAACATCTAAACATTTGGAAAAAAAAAGAATGGAAAATATATTAGATACTTATCGTTAAATCCGTTTTGATAATCATGCACCGTCCCAATATGAATATATATGATCTGATTGGCTTCGTGATACTTTCCCCTTTTCAACAAATCGTGGGATTTTTCAAATGTGTTTTACGGAAATGTTTGTTGTTATTGTTCATTTGAAATGGTCAGAAGATATTTAAATATGTAGCAGATTATTAACGCATCAAATTAATTTTTAAAAAATATTTGTTTTTTTCGGTAGAAACTCATATAATAATTATGTCAAAGAATAAAATGCAGTATTGGTTTACAAAGAAAAAAAAATTAAGGTCATCATATGGTGACTTTAATTTTAGCATTTAGAGTTACCGTCTCCAATTTTTTTTTGCTTTTGATGAAGCCGAGTAGAGAGTTTAGATGAATTTTGTGTGATTTGTATAGTCATGAGAAAAAAAGAGTGAATATAGATTAGGCTAACTGGGAAATATTTCCTGACAAAAAATATATAGGTGAGACCATATACTCCTTTTCATAGATAAATCTGACCTACTTGTTCTCCTTTCTGATTCACTCACGTAAGTAAGCGGCTTGCTGAAGTTTAATACAACTGTAGTTAAACAAAATGTTATTTTTACTGTCTGAATAACCAAATAAGGATGAGCTATCGAACAAACACGAAAACTAAGTATGAGAGACGCCAAATTCTTTAAATAGAGATGGCGAAGTGAAGGAGTTTGTGGTGTCGCGCTGTCGCTCGGAAGTTTTTTTATGCAGTATATTAGTGAAAGAAAAACCGTACTGTGAAATGATGGTATCCTAAAACTTCGCATGATGCGTTGTTCGTGTTGTTAAAGCTCCTAGGTGCACCTAGCCCAAACTAATTGTGTTATTGCATTATTTTTTCAGTGGGCCGTTGCCATGTAGTCGTCGTGGGAACTAATTTTAGCTTATCTTGAGGGAAAAAAATTTTACAATATGCTAAAGAGGATCTCTGTGTACTCAACATATTAAATGCAAAATCCTCGTAGACCCAAAAGATCAGCAGATAATCGAATTTTCCACAAAGCATGCTAATATGAAGCTTGGCTTTCAGTTTGGTTCTTTTGAAGTGTCCAATTGTGTTTGTAATTAGGCATGCTTGGGTGAAAAGCACAATAGCGGTATTGGCGTTTTGCAAACTCTTCGTGTGACAATGCAGTGTTTTTCTTATCATCTTTATGATGCTGCGGTAGCCAGGAATAATCAATGCCCCCTTCTTT